>NC_134827.1:103042204-103122974 GCF_004210375.1 Tachypleus tridentatus
AAGGCTTATTCTCTCCATGACAGGGAAGTAGGTTATTGTCAAGGAAGTGCCTTCATTGTTGGGTTATTACTGTTACAGGTGAGTACATTTGATATTGGTATAAAACAATAGAATCGAGATTGTTATACAATATGATTAATGATATGTTGTAATCATTTGATTGTTGTACAGGCAGTTTTGTAGAAAATACAAATTAAATGTATTAAATTCACAGTTAAAAGAACAATCTAACAATGTATTTAAACTTATAGAATTTATAGCAGTTACTTGCACATGAACATTCACGAGCTTTAGGCCCTCTTACCAGATTCTTCGTTAGACAACATTGAACTGTATAATTCTGGATATATGTACATACCCACGTAATGAGTCTTAAACAGTATATATTTAGTTGATTGTTTCAGATGTCCGTTTTGTTTATGTTGTCAAAAGTACCGTATTTATTCTGCCACGTTCTTGCTTGCGAGTAAAGTAGTTTGGTGTTAGTTTTCTCTCACTTTTACATAAAACTGAGTAAAGTAGTTTGGTGTTAGTTTCTCACTTTTACATAAAACTGACGTTGACCGTTTCCAAGTTGAGTTTGCTATTCTGTCTGAAAAATATACATACACTGCTGGCCAAAATCTTAAGGCTAATGAACATAAAGAAAAAAATATGCATTTTGCGTTGTTAGACTCAACCACTTATTTGAGCAGAGCTTTGAAAGATAAAAATAAAAAACGTTTTTTAGCATTTAATAGGGAAAATGTGAACACTATGAAATTAGTCTAAATACTAGATGGTCAAAAGTTTAAAACCATACTGAAACGAAGCGTTAATCGGTAAACACGTAACGAAATTTAGTCATTTGTGTTCAAGCATTAGCGTTGTCAACATCTCCAACGGACATCTCCTGTGTTACATTAGGTAAAAACATGGCAAAGGCTAAAAGGTTGACAGAGTTTGAACGTGGCAGAATTGTTGAGCTGCAAAAGCAAGGTCACTCTCAACATGCCATCACTGGTGAGATTGGGTGAAGTAAAACTGCTGTTGGAAATTTCTTAAAAGACTCTGAGGGATACGGAACAAGAATTTCAAGTGGTCGACCAAAGAAAATTTCACCGGCGTCGAGTAGGAGGATTCGACGGGTTATCCGGCAAGACACCAGCCGATCGCCGAACTAAATTAAAGCCCTTACGGATGCAGAATGCAGCTCAAGAACAATAAGACGGCATCTACGAGAGAAAAGCTTTAAAAACCGAAAGTCTGCAAAGGCCACGCCTCCTTCCGTACACATGAAACAGCTCGGTTAAACTTTGCTGAGAAGCACCAAACATGGGATGTAAAATAGTGGACGAAGGTTTTGTTCTATGAAGAGAAAAAAATTAACCTGAATGATCCAGATGGCTTCCAATGTTACTGGCATGATAAGGATATCCCACCTGAGACATTTTCTACACGACACAGTGAAGGAGGTTCCATCATGATCTGAGGTGCTTTCTCCTTTCATGGAACAATGGAATTTCAGGTTATACAAGGGTGTCAAACAGCAGCTGGCTACATTGGCATGTTGGAGTAGAGCATCGTTATTGACTGAAGACCCTCGCTTGTGTGAAAATGACTGGATCTTTCAGCAGGACAACGCAGCAATCCAAAATGCCTGCAGGACAAAGGACTTTTTCATGGCGAATAATGTGATTCTTTTAGACCATACAGCGTGTTCACTCGAACTGAATCCCATTAACAATGTTTGGGGGTGGATGGCAAGGGAAGTCTATAGACATGGACGTCAAATCCAAACAGTGCATGATCTTCGTGAAGCCATCTTTACAACTTGGAATAACATTCCAGTCAGCCTTCTACAAACGCTTATATCGACCATGCCAAAAGAATTTTTGAAATTATTCACAATGATGGCCGCAACTCACTACTGAGACCTCTTGTTGGGCATTTCCTACCATGTTTAGGACTTCTTTTTGGTATGGTCTTAAACTTTTAACCAGCTAGTATTTAGGCTAATTTTATAGTGTTAACATGTTCATTATTAAATGCTAATAAAGTTTATTTTTATTTTCCCTTTTCTTATTTTCATCTTTCGAAGCTCTACTCAAATAAGTGGTTGAGTCTGATAACGCAAAATGCATATTTTTTCTTTATGTTCATCGGCGGTAAGATTTTGGCTAGCAGTGTATCAGACAAAATTATCTTAAACTAGGAGACATTTTTAAGATAAAATTTAAAGCAAATTTTAGTTCCGTTGTACTTCATAACAAGGATGTTAAACTGTCATAGTGGGGAACTCGTGGTATATTGAGTCTGGTCTTGGAAGCCGGGCAGTAGATAAACATGTTGTGGTTTTATTCAGCTTGTTAAAGAGAAACTAAGCATCGAATCCCTTTTTGTTTTTAAATAATAAAATCTGTTTTAGCGTAAGTTTAATTTAATTTGAATTTTTACCTGGTTGGTTGTTGGTTGCAGCTTGACAGTTAGCTAAACCAACTGTTGAATAAAACACATATATGAAAGGATGAAGAGAATAAGTACATTTAAGTATCGTTCAAATATAACATTTGTTTAATTTATATTATAACCGTTTGTAATACCTTTTATGTACATTTTTGTTCGGTCATACTGTAGGTTTTTGGTATCTAACAAAGTTCTTATATATGTACCTGAGTAAGTCACAACGTGTTTGCTTCCTTTGGGTTTGGTTGCCTGGTTAGCATGTACACCTTTGTGTCGTTTGCAAATATAAATACGTTTATTTGTTTTTGCATTTGAGAGATATTTTGATGACATTAAGAAAGCTTCAGACAATTTTATAGGGTGTCAGTGCTAAGCTGCAACAATGGAGGATTGTGAACTTCAAGTGTGGGTCACTCTATCATCATGGTCTTCTTCCATGACATTTTTCTCAGACAGAGTCTGCTTGTGATGAGCTAACATCAGATGATGTCGCACCCTGCAGGATTCAAGTCTAGAATGTAATCATTAACACAGTTGATCAGAGCTTGTGTTGCCGTGTCTGGAACCTAAAACATTTTGGATGCAAGAGGTTTGGTTTGTTTCGAATTTTGCCCAAAACTACACAAAGGTCATCTGAGCTAGGCATCCTTAAGTTAGCCGTAAAAAGACAAGAGGGAAGGCATCTTATAATCACCACCCACCACCAATTTTGTTAGCAATGAATAGTGGAATTGACTATAACATTATGGTGCTGGAAGGGCTTTACAGCACTAGAAGAATTAAGTAAATATTTAGTCTGGTTTGATGAAAGAGCCAATATGCATTAACAGTCAGTATAGATTTGTATTATGACAACTTGTGGAAATCAGTACCAGAAGATGGTAAAAGAAATGTCTCAGAACTAAAACTGCACTATATGTTGCTGTCAAGTTCTGTGATTGGTCTACAAGTTTGTTACCTCCAGGAGAAGCTAATTCCACCTAGAATTCTGTCAAGAAGAACTTTATCTCTGGAACACTTCACATTATTCCAAGTAATAGCAACAGAAAAAGGTGTTTTGATTTTGGTGTTGTAGTTGAAATAATAACAATGTCTGAGAACAACAAGGGATCTATTGATCTTTCTCGGTTGTCCCAGCCTGTAAGCCAAACTAAAACTGTTTAAAAAAAAAATTAAAGCCAACCCTTAATATTCATGTATCTATCAAGCTTTCTTTTAAGCTCAATCAAATTTACTGTCTCCACAACATCCAAAAGCGACCCATTCATAGGTCAAACCACACAATTTGAATGATGTAATTGTCTTAGCTGAAGACGGCTTCTACTTTGTTTAAATCTATGGTTTGTGTCACCTAGTTATATAATTCTTGCTGTTAAGTACAAAACAATCTTGATGCATCAAATTCCCTTCACATTCTTAAACATTTCAATCAAATCCCAGCTAACTCTTCAAGAGAAAACAATGTTCTTACTCTCTCCTCATGTGACAATCCCTTCATTGAGGTATAATTTTACTAACTCTTTCAAACAAGGAGCCCAAGTCTGAACACAATAATGTACTCCAAATGTGGCCTAACCACTACCCTACACAATGAAATTATAACCTTTTTAGACTTGTATTCAATATTTTTCTAGTTTCGGAAAGTATCGGGGGCTCGTGAAGTATGTTTATCTCCTGAAGTAGCATTTTCCAAACTTTTATCATCAATGCTACCCTTTAATAAATAAGGTTACTTGTCCCCTCTTTATTTTTTAAATGAATGAAAGAGTGGGTTACATGATGAAATTTAGTACACAGATATACATCAGTGCTATATGTTGTGGTAATTACTTTCAATTCTTGTTAATTAAAAATGTATTAAATCACTGTTGACTCTAATCTGATCACTAAAGTGCTCACTTTAATACTTGTCCCCACCTCTCTGGAGGGATGCCCAACCTTTCAGGAAATTCTGCCATAATTTAATTCACCAGTATTTTGCACCACTCAGCTTGTTGCTTATGAGAACGTATGTGGCCTTCCTTAAATTCAGTTAATATAGAGGTGTACGTGTGAGAAGAAATGTTTATTAAGTTCACTGGTCTGAATAATGAAGCAGGTCTCATTTCAACTATATTAATTTTGTTTAGTAGTGACCCAAGACCTGAGTTTCCACAATAAGCAATAGAATAATTACCACAAAAAGTGTGATTTAAAAATCATTGTTAAAACTTAGTTCCTTCAACCAGTTACCAGTTAAGTAAAATAAATTTAAATGAATGAACTTGTGCATCATATTCCTAGTATGTGTGATTAGGGCTACTGTAGTTTAGTTTATTTACGGCAAACTGTGAAAAAAATCGGGCACAGTAAAATTGTATCATGATGACGAGAAACCCACTTTAAGTAAAAATGTATCTCAAGATGGCTGGTGTGGGTATTAAAACTTTTATTCAAATACAGTAGAGAACAACGTTTTGACCTTCTTAGGTCATCTTCAGGTTAACAAAGAGAGTTTGTAACTGAAATACTATCATGTTCAGTTTTTGGTTAATAAGAACGACTGCATTGTGTTCCAAATATGCTTTACTTTCTTTTCAAACTAATCTTTTCACTTTAAAGAATACAGAGTAGTTAAACTTTATCACTAAAAATATGAGTGTGGACAAAGCTTTTATCGTTCATGTTTTTGTGAGTATTAGACAGAAGCAAAACCAGTTTAATAATAATTTAATCTCGCACTAATTGTATAGACAATAGATCATAAATACCTTTGTCTTGACTCTAAGACTGTCCAATAATAAAGTATTAAACAGAAAAAAATTATGAAGTGTTAGAATTTGATGTAACAGGTGGACGAAATCCACAACTTAAGTAACAGGTGGACGAAATCCACAACTTAAGTAACAGGTGGACGAAATCCACAACTTAAGTACTTGTTATTTCCAGATGCCAGAAGAAGAAGCTTTCTCTGTCCTGGTGAGGCTTATGGAAGATTACAAGTTGAGAGAAATGTACAAACCATGCATGGCAGAACTAGGCCTATGCATGTATCAGTTGGAATGTATAGTCCAGGTAATGCGATTGTATGTATAGTAGTTTATGGTATTAAACAAATATCATGAGTATTTACCTTTAGCTCCTTCAGTGGTGTGAGCTGTATTGGGTTAAAATCTTGCTTGAGAAAACTGAACAACAGTTGCATAACTGTAGAAAAACTGAAAGTAGCCATTTTGTGACTGTGAAATAAGGCTTAAGGATATGTTTTGATTGTGATAGGATAACTTACTAGTTTTGAGTTATTAAAAAGTGCATTACTAGCAATTTTTAGCAAATTAATCAACTCTCAATCTTAGTTTGTAAAGCATTTGCCTGGCACCTGAGAATATCAGGTTCATCTTGGAGCGTAGGGAAAAAATAACTGAAATTGCTAGATACGTACTTAGTTTGTGTATGTGCGTTTGTGGTTACTGTATATCGTTTAGGAACAAGTAAAATAAATGTAGATTTTGTAAAAAACAATATTTTAACTTTGTACAACGTCAGTAGTAAAACTTAAATTGTTATTCTGTTTTATATTAAATTAAAAACTTATGTTTTAGAAATTGTAAATACAAAATACTTGTTTTCAGAATAGTGAAAATTGCGTTGATGTTTGTTTACATAAAACTACTTGATGGGCTTTATTTGCTGTGCCTGTCGAAGAGATTGAATTTCAGATTTTAGCTTTACAAGCTCTCAACTTTATCAACTCTAGAATTTGGAACTGCAGTAGTAAATAAGAGGAATATGGTTTTAAATATTCCACATGTCAAGAAAATTTGATTTAACATACAGGAGATTCTCCCAGAACTTTATATTCATCTTCAGTCCCAAAGTTTCCAGACATCAATGTATGCCTCTTCATGGTTCTTGACTCTGTTTACGTCTTCTTTACCCTTCCAACTGGCTTGTCGAGTAATGGACCTTCTGTTGTCTGAGGTGAGTTTGTTTTGTTTAATTGTTAGGTTTATTTTTGCTATTTACCTTAGCAGTAAAATGTCATTTGTCACTGGATACGTATCTTAACATTACTGATTGAATGACGTTTTGTTTTTTACAGTAACATGACTATCATGTTTTACAGTTAACAGCTTATTTTTGCAATGATTTTGACTGAAACATTTCATTAGTTTGAGTTAGTTAATGTTTGAGTTCCCTTTTACAATAGTTTTTATCTTAAGTTCCTTGAATTAATTGTTTTCACTTTACAAAATGAATAGTGGAAGATTATGATTAAATAACTTGTTATTTAATTCTGAACATAATTCTTAGAAAAGTTTTCAAAAACCCTAAGACTGTCTTTATAATTTATTTTTAATAGGGGATAGAGATAATTTTTAGAATAGCAGTAGCAATTCTCCAGTTTTGTAAGGAAGACATTCTACAATTGGACATGGAAGGAATGTTGAAAGTAAGTTTCAGTTTTTCGCTAGAGTCTGAGAGAGTTTTAGCACGTAACAAATGTTTATCGTTCACATTATTGATACTGAGGGTTTCCTAGAATTACTTTTCTTTGTTTCGTTTGGTAGGTAAATGGCTAATTTTTTGCTATTTTTTCTGGTCCTTAGGCTCAATTAGTTGGATAGAATTTCAACTAAATAAAAAGTTTCTTGCTTTAATACATTTTTGACACTTACTCCTCAGATTGTTGACAGTGGAGGTCCTTAAGGATTTTCTGGTTTTTTAATCTAAATTATACCATATTTGGATAGAACTTGAACTAAACATTTTTCTTTTAGTTATGAACATTTGTTTTTAAGGGTTATTTTAAAATAGAAGTTTCACAATTACTGCTTTTAATTGAATAGTGAAGAAAATAAATGTACATTTTATGTATTAACTCAGTTACAACTGTTGAATGAAGGTCTGGTTTCTTTATATCATTTTTAGTAGGTGTTTTTATATGGATTTAACAAACTGTTTTCCAGATAAGAAAATTGAAAACTTGGTGATTTATATTTTGCTTTCTTATGCTTGTTCTCTTTACTACAAAACCTTTCTGTGAGAATTAATCAGGAATTAACACTTCCTTCCTATGTCATCTTCAGGTTAAGAAAGAGTGTTTGAATGTGACCGTTGTTCTCTACATATCAGTAAAAGTGTTTAATACCCTTACCAGCTGTTCCGAGATACATTTTTATTTCAAGTGGGTTTCTCGTCGTCAATTAAACAGGAATATGCAATTGGAATTTTTTGTTGTCGTATTTCGTAATAATAGTTATTGTAGTCTATTTGCAGTTGTGTTAATTCTTTGATAGAAGACTAATTTCAATATTTATTTGTAGTATTTTCAGAAAGAAATGCCATCTAAGTGTGAGACAGATCCAGATTATCTTATTAACATGGCTTTACAAGTCAAGTACAACACGAAGAAAATGAAAAGGTGACATTAACATGAATATTTTCTATTTGGACATAACACTACTGAATAAATATAGTTATGTGATAATACAAAACTGAATGGTTTTTGTGGTTTTTTTCCCCTCAGATTAGAGAAAGAATATTCAACTTTAAAGACTAGAGAACAAGAAGAAATGATAGAAATGAGGGTAAGATATCAACTGTTACGTGTAACGTTGCGTTTATAACAAGTCAATGAAAGGGAAGAAAAATCTTGCTATATATATTAATGATTTAATTTCAGCATGTTCAAAAGACACATGCAATCTGTGTGATGACTATATAACTCACTGTAGAGGTGGATTCTCTTGCAAACTGTTTTAAAATAACAAACATCGAGTTGCTTTCAATTGATACCTGTTTTGTTGACAAGTTCTAAGTTTTAAATATATTTGTAGATTACAGTATATAATTATATCCAGGGAACAGCTAAATGATAATTTTAAGGGGGGTTGATTCAGTTAAGATTCTTGTAGTAATTATAGTCGTTACTTATCAAACAAGTAATTGAAGAGAAAGTAAAAAGCTGCACATTCCAAAATCACAGCTCCTACACAGGTCTTTAGTAGGTTTTTACGGTTTAAAGTAATTTAGTATAATCATTTACCTGTAAAATGGGTACAATAAAATGTTGAATAGGGGGGCAGCTCATAGTTTTAAACATGTTAAAAAGGTTGTTAAGTAGGTTTAATGTAATTTCAATATCATTCTATTTGATCATTTTTTGATATTTTTGTAGTTTATTTTTTATGTTTCTGAAAGAAATGAAATACAGTAGAAAAGTTCAGTCAACTAATGTACCTAATGCTTGCAGTGTAAACTTGTTACAGAGGCTGAGGACAGAAAATAGGATTCTTAGACAAAGAATTGAAAACTTAGAACAGGTAATTAGTTTTGTCCAGTGCTTTGTGTGATCTTGTAAGTGCGATTTAGTTTGAAAACGTTATTTTAAGCATGTTTAAACAGTAATGTTGTATTTTATTTACAAACTACCATCTTAACACTATGCTACGGCTATAGTAATATGTAAAGAATGCCATCATTTATGTTTTAGGGAAAATACCATCCATTTTGTACTTTCTTCAAACTGGTGTTTAGTACAAGATGAACGAACAAAAGTTTATTTATTTTTAACGTAATTTATAAAATAAATGTGTATTTACACTAGAATATAATGACTGTTTTTATTATTTTTGTTAAGTATATCCAAAGATAGAAATGTTTACAATGGTTAATGTTCAATTTAATCATGGAAAATGTCAGTTTCTTTATTAAACATTGAATATTTTTGTTACATTTATTGTGAGTAATAATTGCTTTGTGAAAAGTATTTATTAAATTTCGCTTCATTAAACAAGGAAAGTGCTTCCCTAGCAAGTAGGCTTATAGAGGGACAAGTTAGTCGAGCCCAGGAAGCAGAAGATAATTTTGTTATCAAGAGGGAACTCGTTGCTTTGCGGGATAAAGAAAATACCATAAAGCAGCAGCTGGAGCGAGCTTACGGAGAACTGCAAGAAATGCACAAGGTAGAGCGAATGTCTCAGTTTTCATAACCTGATAGTCAAGTTTGTCTTGAATGATTAGTTAATTCTATTAAAAAAAAAAAGCTCAAATTTTTGTAAGAAATAGTTTGAGGCTTTGATGTTTACCTTATACACAAAATAACTATCACAAATATGTAATATTTTAAAACCCTGAAAACATTTCGTAAATCAGTCACTGCTCTACACGTTCGATAATGTATTGTGTAAAAATTAATGTATAATAATGCAACAAGGAAACTTTTTTTACTCAAAGTAATCATTGTTATGCAACCAGTGAAAACTATTTATAAGAATAAAAATTGGTTTTTCTAGGAGTATTACTGTTTTGTCTATGGTTGAGTATTTTTATCGTTTTAAATTTTCTAATATTTTCTTTTTGGGTCTCTACCAGTTTAGTTCTACTGGCACTCTGGATTTTTTGAAATCAAGGGTAAAATGTTTCTTGGTTTATGTTTTTGTGTGAGAGGCCTAGAAAACTGTACATGCTTATTGTGGCTAGAGAAGGTAAACTAACTAACTCTTTCGCTATAATATACACAAGTTTGTCTACACATTTGCACACATTAAGTATTTGCACTATAATTTTGGATACAGCATGTGTATCTTCACAAAATTTGGTAAATTTTTAGTAAAGATTGCAAGTATTTTGTACACAAAATTCATGTTTTTAATGAAATATTTTTACCAGATATTTGTTTGTAAAAATACTCTGTCAATACTAGTTTCAGTGCAAATCGATTTCATGTTATGATTAAAAAAACACTATTATTTGTTCCAAAAATATCGTTATTTGCATAATAAGACTATATATTTTATTTTCTCTACTCTAACTATGTGTGTTCTATCACTTGGCCTTGTATCCACTCTAAGAAAATTAGGAAATAAATATAAATTATGCTTTCTTCATCCTAGAATGACTACATATTATAACACACAAATAAAAATAAAAAAGTAGCATAAGTTTCATAACACTATATATTTACACATATATTTATTATTTTTTATTATATTGACTTTCCAGTCATGCCTAGCAAACATTACATAACTTGCATTGACTCTGTGCATGCTCATTCATGTTACATATCCAGTAATATAAAACTGACCTTTAGTCTTCCTTGTCTTGACTGTGTGTTAGTGGAATAGCATTTTGTAATATACAGTCACATTTCAATTTTTATATATATTATGTATGTAGGTTATTACTATTTGGAAAGAAGTTATTAAACTTATTTTTCTTAAAATATAGAACAATAAGTTGAGATGTAAAACAAACAATTATCTCTTCTTGCTTTAACCTTTGTACTCAGTTGCTGCTAGACATAAATTGCTAAGCCTTTTAAAATTTTGCATGTGGAGGATACCAAACAAGTTTTATAGATATATTACAACCATAAAATTTTTGAAGCAATAATCCAAAACACATTAACATGAAATCAAATACACTGCATATTTAAAAAAAAAAAAAAAAGGGTCCAAGCTATAATGCTGAATTATAAAATGTAGCCTAGGTTTTGGAGGTGACTGCAGAAGTTGGGCCCCCATTGTTGTGGGGATACACAGTGTTTTAGTCTTAATTTCCAATTTGCTAGTCTCATCTAAGAAAATTAGAAATTAGGAGTTAAATAACCAAAAAAGTCATAGATAACTACATTGATACCATAGAATTCCTCTAATTTACTAAGCTTAGTAACTAAGGTGTATTTGGATTTTAAAAAAATGTGAAACTTCGAGCAGAATAAAGATACAACCCACCTCCTTTAAATCTTGGATCGAAAGAACGTGGTAACCTTTTTACAGATTAAAATGGCTGAGAAAACCCCTCTTGGAACATTCCGAGCTGTTGATTGGTTATTCACCTGTCATGTATTGAAGTAAGAGTGTATAAGGGATGGTTTTCAAAAATGGAAAGAGATGAATGAGGACATCACGTTTGATTCAGTACATAAGCCATATATCAGCAAAATAAAGATGTGGTTCTTATTTTAATTCCAGCTTATCAATATTAGTAATCTGAGTTACTAATTTATACAAAACTACAGACTTAGTATTTTGACATTACAAACATCTACTTTTGAACAGTGCTGTATTAAACACATCACGTGACTTACTAAAATATTAAAATAATCTACAGTTTTATTTCAGACTTATTTACACAAGTTCATAAAATAGTAGTTAAATAACATTTTGAACACAAGTCAACAAATGCAATGACATGGCCTTGGACATGTGACATGTAGAAAGAGGGTTTATTTTGTCTTATGAAATTCTGTATGTATTACACTATTATGAAATTTATTCTTGATATATCTTCTTCATAGATTTGGTCTCAGTCTCCTTCACTAGATGCATATGCAGAAGACATCATTAAAGCAATTCAGGAGGAGTTGATGGATGTAAAAGTGAAAGAAGCAGAGAAGGAAAATGTTATACAACAGTTGAAACAGAAGATCCATGAACTAGAAGAGGTAAGATATTTTTAAATATCATGATAGTTAGATGTTTATAGAGTTCTCTATTTGTAAAATTACTGTATGATAGATTTAGTTACTTGTTGTTTACTTTAAAATAAGGCCAACAAAGAGCTGAGAGAAACAGTGCCTGATAATTCCATGGCAAGCCTCCAGGAAGAGTTAATAGCCAGTAAGCTTCGGGAAGCTGAACTTAATCTGTTTATGAAGGAGTTACGACAGAAAGTGGTTGATCTCCAGGCAATGTGGGAGGTAAGAAATTGTGTGTAATATGGCATGATACTGAAATACTTTAGTATGTTTTCTATATGTCATTATCCTTCCGTTTTATTAAGTTATTTTAAAAGCTGTGAGATAGTGTACAATGAAATAAATGACAAACTTTTAATTAAACTTGAAATGATGAGATGCAATCATTATTTTATGTGACAAACAACCATAGCACCAGTTGTTTGGTTAGAATGCACTGTTAATTGTAACTTATCTTTTTGAAAACGTTATTTGTATACAAGGAATAAGTTTCAGTAGTAATGTATATGTTAATTATACTTGTTTTAAACGTTTCTTTTCAAGCTTATACAGATAATATTATGTATAATATAACAGTGGAGATAAAGATCTTTTAAAAAATGTATTAAATTTTTCAGAAGCATTTAGCTGACACGAGCTGTTCATCACCAACTGAAAAAACAGAGAAAACTGTTCTGTATCAGTTACAGGAAGATCTGATGACAGTAAAGTTTCGTGAAGCAGATGCTACAGTAGAACTGAAAGAACTGAGGCAGAAAGTCATGGAATTAGAAACTCAGGTGTTAAAAATTAAAAATACCTCACAAAAGAAAATTTTACTTCAAGTTAATTTCAGTGTTCAAACATTTTAGTTAATCACATTACCACTGTCGTCTTATTAATGTTAGATTTGTGATTGAATTATAAGGAATGCAGAAATAATATGAATCATCCTTACATCACATGATTTTAAAAAATTGTTTTTGTTAGTTCATATTAACGTCGGGGGAAAATGGGTTTGTCATACTTACTCTCAAAATGTTACTGAACTATTTCATAAATGTATGTTAATATGTTTGGTAGGAGGTTGTAGATTATACTTTCAAATATTAGTATTATGTTTTAGTTAATTTCTGAATGAAAAGTTAAATATTAAAAAAAGAAAATCCTAAATATGAATTTTAACATCACGTTTTGAGACAACATGAAACCTGTTGGGGTCCCTCCTTAGGTGTTCCATGCTCTAAACTAAATTCACTTTTAAAAAACTTTAAACCTGTTATTATTTATACAGTTATCAAGCTCTTTTTTAAAACCATTTAAATTTACTGCCTCTAACATATGATGGCAACCCACCTCAGAGGCCGACCACTCTGTTACAAAAGTAAAACTGTATTAGCAGAAAATTATTCATACCATGCCAAAATTTATACTTGTGTCCTCTAGTTCTATTATTCTCACTGTGGAGTGTGAAAAAAGATGATTGATCACAATTATCAATTCCCTTCAAAATTTTAAACCTCAGTCAGATTCACCCCAACTCTCTTTTTTTCAAGAAAATACAATTTGAGAGATTTCAGCATTTCCTACGACAATAATCTTTCCATCCCAAACACAATTTCGTTAATCCTTTTTAACAGTTTAATGTTTTTCCTAACGTAAGGACACTAAGACTGAACACAGTACTCCAAATGTAGCCAAACCTGTGACCTATACAATGAACTTATAACCTCTTTACTTATATTCAATATTTCTGTAGATAAAACCTAAAGTCCTATTTCCCCTAATACTACCAACAACTTATTGTGTGGATGGCTTTAGATACTGATCAACTACTACACCAAGACCCTTTATTTCATAAAACAGTTAAGATTATTATATATGTAAAAACGGCTCGTTTGGATTGAGAAAATATTTTACGTAGAGGAGGGAACAACGTTTCGACTTTCATCAGTCATTGTCAGGTTCACAAAGAAAGAAAGAGGTAACTGACTGGAAAATGTTTTCTCAACCCAAACGAGCCATTTTTACATATATATTTCTCTACAAGTGAGTTTTCTCGACATCATTGAGTTAATATTATTCCCATCCAGATTATACTTACAATACAAATTATGATAACTTGCATGCAATATCTTGGATTTATTATAATTAAAACCAGTTTGGCTTGGAGGATGGGACAGCCAAGATAGTCTTACAGGTCCTTTACTGTCCCTAAACATTGTTGTACATTAACATAATGCACATTCACCAAATCAGACAGGCATGTGCCTTATGTTACAAGATTTAAGTTATTTAGACTAAACATTTGTGTTTTGTTTATACTTTACAGTAATTCTAGAACCAAAAAAGCGTAATTTATATCTTTCCAAATTGTTTTTTATTCTGGTTACAAGGTTGGTCAAATCGACCAAACCCATCTGTTTGATAACTATCTAGAAGTTATAAAGACTTTATATGTGAAATGTGACATTTTTATGATGAGTAAAAGTACTTTTAATCTTCAAATCAAATTACTTTGCATGTTGGATAATGAACATTCAAAAGTAAAAAGGTATGAACAAATCTTAAACTCACCAAAAAATTGTGTACAAAAGCCTTGTAATGTTTACTGATAATCTGCAAAACTTGTTAAGATGTATGTGTTGTATTATGATATGAAAAGTATAACAAGCATGAAATGGTTGGGATTGGTCTCTTGGATCAAGCATGTAATCAGAGAGTTAAGAGATAGAAAGGGAATAACTTTACTTTGCTTGTGTAAAAGAAGACTGCTTGCTCATTACTTAGATGCTGTGTAAAATTTCTTATCAAAATCTTTTATCTACAAGGAATTTAACTGTCTTATCTTCTTGAGCACAGAACCAAATGAGCTTGAACCAACTCCCGAAGGCAAGCAGATGAAATGCAGAAATTGCAGGAAAAATATGACACTGCTTTAGAAAACAATAGTGAACTACAAGGCCAACTGAGAGATGAACAGTATAGAAACTTGGATTTAATTTCACAGGTTTGTGAGGACATCAACTTTATGTAGAGCAACAATAGACCTAAAGAATATTGCATTTTTAGATATATACATTGTTTAAGATTACCTCAATTAAAACATCTACCATCTTTTATAATTTTTGTCCATTAAAGAATAGCTTGTTATGAGTAACACAAAGTTTATTGTTTAACCTTATCCATTCACTGCCAAGATTCTTTCTGGCTGTTGTATTATATTTCATCAATTAATTCCACCAATTGAAAGATTAATTTCAATAATCTTTGAAACAATGAAGTGTTTCTTATTATAATCGGTATTGCCATACTTGTTTAAAACAACAATCTTAATAAAACCAGTGGACTTGTGTAACCCAAGCAAAAATACCTATCTTCAATTGTGGGAAAAGTTTAAATTAATCTATCAATTTAAATTATTTCATGTAATTTAAAAAAAAGTTAATTGTGTTGCACTCTTCATTTCACTGAGAATCAAAGCTCTAAGGAATTTTTTACTACTCACCAGAAAAAGTAATTGTTGAGCATTTCAGGCATGCCAGGAGCCATTAAACGATAACATATAGTAAACTTGTATCGTGTTATTTAGTCCTGCCACATTTTGAAATATGTGTGATAATGTGATAACTTCCTAACAGTTTAGTGTAGAATAGTGTTTATGAAATAAAATTTGACGTCATACTTGGTCTCCCATTATTTAAAAACATATAATTGAGTTTTCCTAACAGGAGACACATGAACACTTGGACAGACTTCTTGATTTGTAACATATTTGGCTGAAGTGTCAGATAAATGTGTGATTCTGGACAGATTAATTCATTTATTACTTTCCTTTATTTAGTACCAGACTAATAAAGGTTTTCCAACTACTGATTTAATTATTTTATCAGTTTTAATTTACAAATATTAATGTCGTATGCTACGTAAAAATTTCATCTTTAATAAATTTTAGCATACTTTCCTTTTGAGTAAGATATTTCTTGTAACTTTAAGGATTTTGCTAGTGTTATATAGGTAAATTCACTACATTTGTACCTCCGTTCTTTAGATAAAGGAACAGCAAGTGATGTCTAGGATTGGAAAGGTTGAGCAAGCCCACATCATCACAGAACTGAAGCAGAAGGTTTCCTTTTTTAGAGATAAAGGTAGAGCATGTTTCAAATACCCTTTCTTAGGTTACATTATCTTACTGACTTGGAATTTATCCAAGTATGATATATCATGCAATTTTAACTTGGTAAGAGTTACCGATTGTTTTGTTTCATGTTTTTGCATATTTTGTAAATAGACTTAATTTGAAGGAATAGTCTTTAAAAGATATAAAAATATTTCCAAAATATAATGTCCAGAGATTTTTATTAGTAGTGGTAAGTTGTAACTTTAAAGTACCTTATAACTACCTGGTATATGCAAAGTATTTAAAGTTCGGTTCTACGATATTTACTATATTTGTGAAGAACTTATATAATTCAAGTAAAAATACATTCGATCTTTCTGTTAAGCCTGATTATTCATAAATATTTAGATAGCTTCCTATTGCACTGCTCAGTGGTTAATAACTATTGAGTCTGTGTTTCTTTCTTCTGAACTAGGAGTTACAACTTAATTTAAAAAAAAATACAAAAAATGGCCACAACTCCACAACAGATATTTTGTATTTCTTCAGTATTTCATCTGCCCTTATTATTATATTTAACTGCTGAGATAATCTATGGTATGAACTTGTTGCATCTAATATACAATTGAAACCCATTTCAGTTCTTTCTATTAGCTATCAAAAACCAACAAATTTTAACTTTTTACCATACCTTGAGGACCTATTAAAAAAAACAACAACATCTAAATAAACTTGTGATCTTTTATCATTTTGATATTAAAAATAACTATTAACTAATCCAGTATAAACATAGTTTTTTTTAACATCTTAAGAACTGATAATATTAATCTTAGGCAACAAAAAATAAACATCTTGCTTACTTACAACAACTAGAACACATTCTTACGATCGAGTTCTAGGATATAATTGTGTTGCCATGTGGAATTGAAATAACCCTTGTTGACCTTTCAGAATCAGGAGATACTTACAGCTGGACAGTTATCATCAGGGACAGAAAACGATGAACTCAAAGGTCTACATGATCGACTAGCTGAGCTACAAGCTGAGGTTACCACTTGTAAATATAGTGTAATTGTACAACTTGTAGAAAAGCATTGTAACTTCGTGAAAGTTTTGTAAATGGAAATATGTTTGAATACATAATAAGCTGTCTTGGAATTGAGCCCAGTATGAAGTCTCATGAAGCTTTAACTTGGTAGATTTATCCATTGTAACCAGTTTACGACATTTTAATATTCTAGAGATGTATTTTAATCAATTATCCACAGTGTTCTAAAGATTAGTGTTAAGTTTGATTAGAAATGAAAAAAATGCTGCAATTTTGGAAACTTAAGAATTCAAGTCTTAATATTGTCAGTTAAGAGTTCTCATTTGTAATAATCTGTTTATTTGTCCAAACTATAAAATGAAAATTCCAAGCACTTAAAACTGTCGATGTTTATTTTACTCGTACGGTAAATCTTGTCAATGAATGCTGTCGATAAGTTCAATCCTTTCTTGTCATGAGACATTTCTTCTTGCTCTGTGAAAGACACAACGATCATAGGTGCTTCATTTTTCTTTCATTCTGACTAGTTCAAACGTTTTAAGATGGTAGAAAGGACGGTGAGATGGGTTCTGTTGCCTGACATTATTTCATTTCAACAAAATTTTTATAGTAAAATGTACTTTGATTAAATTGCTCATGACTCAACGGTGTTTCGTTGTTTTAGGTGATGCAACACGAAACCCAAAACAGAAGACTAACAGCTACAGTGGCTCTTCTTAACTTGCATCAACACAACAACAACAACAGAAAAACTAGCATGATGTCAGAAGGGTCTCTCGGCCATATTAATAGTCTCTTAGGGTTGACTAGTAGTAGAAGTAACTACACCAAAAATAGCAGAGTGAATGAGCGACTGCTGGAACTGGGAAGGAAGCAGCCTCAACTGTTCAACCAAGATTTGCTCAAGAATAGGAAAACTTAATGCTGTTTTAGTCAGTTTAGGCTTCCCATGCGAGACACTTGTAGGAAGACGACCTATCTTGTGTGACAAAACTGTTATTCAAAAATGTGAATTAATAACACAGAAAATTAAAGACCTTTGTTTTTATAATGAAAAAAGACAAAAAATTAGAGAATAGCAATAAATTTAGTCATTTGTATTATCTTTCTTTGTTTACCAAGTTCTTACTTCATATATGGATTAGTTTTATAATGGAATATCAGAATATTTTCTTCAAGTTGAAGTAACATTTAATTGGTTTCGGTACCAATTCTAGTAGGTTTCTCTACTGGCCCTTCTCTGTGCCAACTTTGATTTTGTGGTTTTATAATTGCAGGTAGTTTCCACGTTATAAGCTTAAAGTTTTAGTAAATGTTATTTATCTTTATATTTGATAAACTTACCATCACTATATATCACAAACTATGCGGTAAACATAAAAGTTTTGTTTTTCTCATTAAGACTATGTTGTAATGAGATCACAAAAGTTGGAAGTTATGATATCAAAATTCTAATATTTGACAATTTCATAATAGATCTTCAGAGCTTGAAGTCTTATTACTCTGTCATAGTTAAAGATGGTGTGTGTTGGGTTTGATGAAAATAGAAGTGACAAAAAACTTTCAAAACTGAGAATATTTACTACAAACAATAGGAGTATCGAACGATAATAAACGTGTTATGATTCCAGTTTTTGATGTTGAAATTAGATAATTATACTGTTTCAAGTTGTTTAAGGCTTTTATATCTCAATGACTTAAAAGTCTGAAATTGTTACATTGTAAAGGGTGTATTATTTGTATTTCATGATTGTATCTTGGAAAGCCTGAGTTGATTCTTGGTAAGTAGTCCTACCTATTGCTTAAGAATTTATTTACAAATATGTTGGATGTTTATTCTATCCTTGACTCAACAGTTACCGTATTTGTAGCTACAAAGATTATCAAAATGACATAATTGTTTCAACTTTATGGAGAGAACAATGCCCTCTAGTAGTGACCAATGTTTAACTTAACTTAACTGGTAACAATTCTCTGAGGGCAAACTATCCAGAGTGATTGAAGAAATTATGTAGGAGAATGACACTAACTAGTACATTGTATATATAACTAAATCTCGTCACGTAGTTTGTTAATATGGGAAGTTATTATATTTCTTGGAAGGAAGTTTTAAAATATTCAAGAGTGTTGAGAGAGGAGATTGTTGGGTGTGGATATTTTCATATTTATTCAATCCTTGGAAGTGTAAAAATAATTTTAAATAAGATAGAGCTCGTGGTTTTTTATCTTTCGTAGATATTAATATGATTTAAGCTAAGCCCTGTCCACTTTCAGTTTATAATTGTGTGTGATATTTGAAGCAAGTGTTGTGTCAATACTGCCGCTAACAGGTATATATGTTTCTTCAACTCTACTTCCCAAGTAGACCACACCCACCCTGATTATATTTTTATATTAAAATGGAAAGTAAACAAGTTCTTCCAGAGTAAAGGCTGGAATCTTCAGACCCTGTCCAATCCTCTCCACTGTTTTAAATGTTTACAGAGAGTAATATGCCAGCTTTAGTGAAAATAATATTCATAGTAAATAAGTAGAATGTTATATTTTTAAAGTAGAAAAAAAGAGTATAAATTGTTTAATTACTGCTATCTTGGAATATGAGAAGTGGTCACTTCATCCAGCAAGTAATATTTTTAATTATTTTAATAATAAGGCCTGGTCCTTTTAAAGTATTTTTATTTAGAATACACTTTCACAGCTGTTTTACAAAGATTTTGAAAGAGTGGTTTAAGTCACAACACAGCATAAGGCTCACGTAACAAATGGTGAGGATAGGATGAATTATAGTTGTAACCATCAGCTGTTTCTCATAATTATATTAACCCCACACCTCGCAAATGTACTTCTTAGAACATTATACTCATATCAGTTATAAATCTAACAATTTTCTTACTCATTGGAATATATTCAATGGAATATGGTGTTCAAATTTGAAGAAACGAACCAGCCCCAGCCTTCTGACACTTGAACGTCAGGGAAAGTTCTCCATAAAATGATAGCTGAGACACAGTTAATTGTTATAAGAATATTTATGAATATTTAATAAACACACAAACATGATTACCAAAATATCACAGATGAAATTTACTTTGGGAATAGAATTTTAATTATCTGAGAATAAAGGCAAAACTATTGCCCAGTTCAATATTGTGAACTTTACTTATAATTATTTGGTCCCTCATTTTACAGTTGTTGGCAAAAATTTAACTTTATTTGATCAATTATAATGTCTAATCCAGAACTCTAAGTTCAACAACCACGGTGCTGAATATAAAAATACCCATTTATTCTATTTTATATTAATAAATCTAGAATGTATCTTTGTAGTAAGTAAGTAAAAGAAAATTCTGGCTATAGCTTGAGAAACAAGGGGGGTAAACTAATTAATTTAGAAGTACACACAGTGCTAACACACACAACTAACTACATCGTTACAATAAAATAAGATGGAGAACAGCCACTATAATATGTAAAACTTTCTTCTAAATACAACAAAGCAGATACCAGCAACTTAGCGTGACTGATGATTAAATATTGTGGACAAATACACACCCCATATATCCATCCATCTGTTGTTTACTTTCACTCACCTACAGTAAAGAACCGTTCATTGAACTACTTTGTGTTTTTTATGTGTTTCTAGAGTTAAAATAAATTACTTTTAACTGTACAAGTTATTTAACATATTACTACATAGAATGCCTTTTTTCACTTCCCTTCACATACAGGAATAACTTCATTGTAACAAAACAAGTTAGTTATTAATAATTTACAGTAACACATGGGGTACACAATGTAAAATATCACAGTTAGTGAGGGCTACTTCTTTAAACATGTACTATATTTAATATGAGTGTATAAAGGATCAGATTGGTCTAGCTAAGGTCATGGTCAACCAATTGCTAACATGAATTGAGGTTGATCTAAAGGTAAGGTACAAGTTTGTTCTAGTTAAGGTTCACAGAAGTGTCGGCTGGAGTCGCTGAGTGATCTCCTGGAGTAGTGCTGCCTGTCCAGCAGGAACTTTAATAAAAACATCATCTGTGACAATTCTCCAGCTCAAGCTTGACTGTAAGAACAAAGAAACTTTACAGAGAAGCTCCACAAGTTATCAAACAGACAAGAATATACGACCTACATAAACAGGGGTATATTGTTAAGAACAGGCCATCGACATGTTAAATCAAGCTATACACTTAAGGAAATGTATATATATACAACTGCATGACCAACACACTGGCACCAGTGTGAAAACTGTAACGTACCGTTATTCTACACTGATGTGAAATAACAGAAATGTTAATAAGAATGGGGAATTATGATAATCACCTGCAACTTATCAGCAACATTTTCATCTGTATTATAATGAACGTGCCACAGTTCCACTTCTCGCCAGGCGTGGTCAGTATTCCAGGGGTCATCCATGTACCCTTTCATAACAATCTCACACTTCACACCCTGCTGGTTACTTGGATCGGATGAAACACTACAGTTCTGTAGGAACTACAAATAAAAGAAACATCTTGGTGATGAGATATGTTTATATAAAGTTTGCAAGTGTTAAAAACATACCTTATCTATTATCTTAAGCAACATTTTCATTTGATGGAAGTAGTTTATTATAATGGAAATAGGAAATACTAAACAGGTAATTAGATGAAGTCAGAGTTTGGTACAGTGGAGAGAACAAAGCTGCAGGTCAATATATATAAATGTTTTAGTTTCATTGTGTTTCCGTCTGATACTGAGTGAAACAAAAACTCATTAATACAAATTAAGAATGTAACTCAAGCCATTAATCTGTATCACCTCTGAAATGTTAATGTACACGACAGTTCTACGAAATTGGAATGATGCATAGAAATGTGTAAATATACTATTACAAATTTCTCTGTTTGACTTGCATTTTATTAATGTATTCTTTCAGGGCTATAAAATTAGGCCTTAACTCTTTTTCATAACTTGCCTAATTTTGTAATGAATGTTAATTATTATTATTTGAAAATTCTCACGGAACAATCTGTTCTCACCAGATGTCACTGCATATGTATTCTTAACTATGTACCAAACACTGGACAAAAACATTTCTATACGTGTAGTTTCTTTGATAGATTGTCTACAAGTCAACGTGTGATACATTTATCCAGTACATTTTGCATAAATAACATAATAATATAATAAAACATAAAACTTTTCTGTTTTATTAATATATGAAGTATGGGCTTTAAACAAAGTTCATTTCCAAAAAAAGAAAAACCCCGATCTGAAATGGGTAATCAATCAACATCTGAACACTCACTAGGGTTAAATAGAAACGGAATGATAACAACACATTTTCAAATACAGAAAACAATCGTATCTACACAAGTGTGGTTTTAACACCACTACATACATAGGTAAAGTAAGTGCTTATTAACCCAGTCCCTTACCCAACTCAAACAAACAAAAAAGCATGTTGTTGTTTAATTAAACTAAAATACGTGGATGAAGGTAGACTAAAACAACCTTAAATATGTTTACAAATATCTCTAGATTGGTATTCAAGATCAATCCAAATATTGCTATTTTCCGTACATCTTGCTTATACATAAAAAATTTAAACTTCTGCGAGTTAAAAGGACTACTTGTCTAAATGCAATGCTAGAATAAAAATCTGTACCCAGAAACCTTACAAAACAGTAGTGGAAGTACCTTTATGTGACGAATATTAGCACACAGTTATGGTTATAATCGCAGAACAATAACTGTTCATGGACACTGTATGTGGTAGTTAGAATAAGCAGTTAAGTTTGTAGAAAAATTTGTTCTTTCTTAAAAATTAAATACAATTAGAGGTGACAACTCACCTGCTCCAAATCCTCTTTGGTTTTCCATTTATTTGTTCCAGTTTCTTGAACTTTGAAGAGAGCACGAGTAACTTCATACTTCTGGTCACCTGGTACAAAACCCTGGGGAACATGGTGAAGATTATTGTTTGCCCACACACTTGTGATCGATACAACCAGAAGATAGAACTATTCTAGCTGTACACAAACTAATGATGTAAAAAGAATGTCTTAACTTCTGACAGAAACATTATACTTGGCAACTTGCTTTTAAGGCTTTACTAATCGTTAGACTTTTAACTTTAAACCAAGACACTCACTCCTGGTAAAGTAATCTGGTCTCTCTTCTCAGTTGTCCTGAGAACAACAAATTCCAATCCTTTACCACCAGGAGTTACAACTGTGCTCTTCTGCCACCTACAAGAGTAAACAGAGAATCTCAGTTACAATGTCCCATGAGGTTATATGTACCACAACAGTTACAATACCGATAAAGATTCATCTCTTACATTTCTTTCACATCCTATTTCTTCACAACGTCACCTTATTATGACTGTCTGAATTGGTAGAAATTAACTTACGTGAAGAGAAACAAAATTCCATGTTTGAAACTCTTATGGGGAAACCATGATTAAACATGAGTATATATAACTGATTATAGAAAAACACCTAACATACCTGGTCATGATAAGAATGATGTAATGATTTGGACCCCAACGTGGTAAAGCACCCTTTCCTCTTAATCCAGTTCGACCACGTGGATTCCTTGAAGGAAAATAGCAGCTTAAAAACTTTTAAGAAACTCGGTTACTTCCAAGTATATATCTAGTAATAAATAATTGAGCACTGTTAACAAATAAAAGATAACAGTATGTACTTCTTAGAAAATTAAAATAATTTATAACACTGAACCTAAGAAACCAAATATTTAAATGCTTTTTTGGGGAAAATCTGTTAAATGCATGATTAATAAAATAATTTTTTTTTGTTTTCCATTGTTAATAGTATGCTAAACATACAGCTAAAGTGAATTAACTACCAATGCACGTGGAAAAGTATAAATATACTCCTACTGTAAGGTCTTCCCCTCCAACTAGTGTTGCATGTATGAAAGTATGTATCAGTTGCATGCTCCAACTAATGTTACATGTAAGTATACAAGCGTAATTAGCTGTACAAATGCAGTCAGTAGTCTACCATCCAATACTGAAGTGAAATTTTTGTGTGGTCAGAGTGCTGTTTACAATCTATGGTAGCAGTTGTAAAGATGAGTACCTAGGCCCTTTCTGAATACCACTGTAGTGTTTCTGTGGTATACATGTTTATGGACCATAGCTATTCAGAACAATTCCTCCAGCAGGAAGCTTTCATTTAATATACTGAGGTTTCTACTGTTGCTCTGCTTTTTAAACACTCAGCAAATTCAAGTGGTCATGCACAAATGACAACTTCCAGGGTCCTGTTTAAGTGGTCAAAAGGCATAGAAGATCACAGGAAACCTCAACATATGGTGTAGTTTGAATTTCTGTTTGTACTTCCTCTTGCAAAACTGTCACAACATGTACGGTCAGATCCATACCTCACTCACAGCCACTGTGTACAATGAAGTACAGTTTTACCGTGTATGGATGTTCTCTCTACAGTCTTACCGTGGATGAATGTTCTCTCTACAGTCTTACCGTGGATGAATGTTCTCTCTACAGTCTTACCGTGGATGAATGTTCTCTCTACGGTCTTACTGTGGATGAATGTTCTCTCTACAGTCTTACTGTGGATGGATGTTTTCTCTACAGTCTTACCGTGGATGGATGTTTTCTCTACAGTCTTACCGTGGATGAATGTTCTCTCTACGGTCTTACCATGTACGGATGTTTTCTCTACGGTCTTACCGTGGAGGGATGTTCTCTCTACGGTCTTACCGTGTACGGATGTTTTCTCTACAGTCTTACCGTGTACGGATGTTTTCTCTACAGTCTTACCGTGTATGGATGTTTTCTCTACAGTCTTACCGTGGATGAATGTTCTCTCTACAGTCTTACTGTGGATGGATGTTTTCTCTACAGTCTTACTGTGGATGGATGTTCTCTCTACAGTCTTACCGTGGATGAATGTTCTCTCTACAGTCTTACCATGGAGGGATGTTCTCTCTACGGTCTTACCGTATACGGATGTTTTCTCTACAGTCTTACCGTGTACGGATGTTTTCTCTACAGTCTTACCGTGGATGAATGTTCTCTCTACAGTCTTACTGTGGATGGATGTTTTCTCTACAGTCTTACTGTGGATGGATGTTCTCTCTACAGTCTTACCGTGGATGAATGTTCTCTCTACAGTCTTACCGTGGATGGATGTTCTCTCTACAGTCTTACCGTGGATGAATGTTCTCTCTACAGTCTTACCGTGGATGGATGTTCTCTCTACAGTCTTACCGTGGATGGATGTTCTCTCTACAGTCTTACCGTGGATGGATGTTCTCTCTACAGTCTTACCGTGGATGAATGTTCTCTCTACAGTCTTACCGTGGATGCATGTTCTCTCTACAGACTTACCGTGGATGGATGTTTTCTCTACAGTCTTACCGTGGATGAATGTTCTCTCTACAGTCTTACCGTGGATGGATGTTCTCTCTACAGTCTTAACGTGGATGGATGTTCTCTCTACAGTCTTACCGTGGATGGGTGTTCTCTTTACAGTCTTACTTTGGATGGATGTTTTCTCTACAGTCTTACCGTGGATGGGTGTTCTCTTTACAGTCTTACTTTGGATGGATGTTTTCTCTACAGTCTTACCGTGGATGGATGTTCTCTCTACAGTCTTACCGTGGATGGATGTTCTCTTTACAGTCTTACCGTGGATGGATGTTTTCTCTACAGTCTTACCGTGGATGGATGTTCTCTCTACAGTCTTACCGTGGATGGATGTTCTCTCTACAGTCTTACCCTGGATGGATGTTCTCTCTACAGTCTTACCGTGGATGGATGTTCTCTCTACAGTCGTACCGTGGATGGATGTTCTCTCTACAGTCTTACCGTGGATGGATGTTCTCTCTACAGTCTTACCGTGGATGGATGTTCTCTCTACAGTCTTACCGTGGGTGGATGTTCTCTCTACAGTCTTACCGTGGATGGATGTTCTCTCTACAGTCTTACCGTGGAACATCTTCTCGGTCCAACTTGTATACAAGGGGCATGCCATCTTTTTCAATTATCCACGATTGTCGATCAATAGTGATACCTGCAGGATTTGTACACACAGAGTTCCACTGGAACGTTGGTAACACAGATCCTTGTTTTTCTCGTAAACTGCAAATAAAAATCACTTAAACACATAAATTAAACAAAACAAAAACTAGTAAAACTTGTAAGGAAATTAATAGTTAGAACTTGTTTTTCTTTCCAGAGCCGAAGAAGCCACCCGGATGAAGTAGGTGTAATTCAGATATATTCTTCCTTTAGTATGAAGCTTTAAGTGTGGCAGTTTAAATAATAAACATATGAATGATACGAAAGGGTAAAAACTCAACTCAAATATCACATCACCACCACCATGAAGGTGCAAACCCGAACCCAAACCAAAATATCTATCACCACCACCACAACGAGGGTGCAAACCCAAACCAAAATATCTATCATCACCACTACCACGAGGGTGCAAACCCAAACCAAAACATCTATCACCACCACCACCACGAGGGTGCAAACCCAAACCAAAACATCTATCACCACCACCACAACGAGGGTGCAAACCCAAACCAAAACATCTATCACCACCACCACGAGGGTGCAAACCCAAACCAAAACATCTATCACCACCACCACCACCACGAGGGTGTAAACCC
Source organism: Tachypleus tridentatus (assembly GCF_004210375.1). NCBI lineage: Eukaryota > Metazoa > Arthropoda > Merostomata > Xiphosura > Limulidae > Tachypleus > Tachypleus tridentatus. The sequence goes on from NC_134827.1 coordinate 103,068,923, forward strand.
AAACCAAAACATCTATCACCACCACCACCACGAGGGTGCAAACCCAAACCAAAATATCTGTCACCACCACCAGGGTGGAAATTCAACATGGATATCAACCAACTCCACCAAAGAGGAATGTAAAACAAAGTTTAGATTTTTTTTTCTCTTTGTGATTAAAATCTAAAGTAAGGTAGAAAACCTTTTGGTTGTTTATACCAACACCTGAGAATAAAATCCCAACGCAGGTAACACTGATGTAAAGTATATACATTAAGTCTCAGAAAAAACTTTAAACAGACAGGAACAACTGTTGCAATAATAAATAAATAAACAAAGACAATGCTCATGCCAAATGATGAACTCCATAATCCAATTTTTGTTTTCATGAGAAGATGATATTTAAATACTAAGACAAAACAGACTTAAAAAAATAAAAAATAGTGAATGCTAAGATTTCAAACATGCCAAAAGTAACTATGAAACTAAATGTTTCTCATAATTGTACAATAAATTAATTTTCTGATTTTCTTTTTCCCACTAGAACAACTTCCCGTTACCATAGATTTACTTGATGTAACATTTCCCCAAATTTGATGCATTCTTTTATTCTAAAGCTATTTTTAAAGTTTAGAAACTGAAAAAAAATTGGTTTTTTGCTACCAAAAGTTGAAGTTTCATGCTCAGTTCTCATAATGAAATCTTTCAAATGTTAAACAGGTTAATAACTCGATCTATTATTCTGTTCAAAGTACATTACTCCAACACTTATTGTTAAATACAAGTTCCTAGACTTACAGTAACAAATCTTCATCCACGTGAGGCTGCAGGGCCACAGGAAAGTCCGACCGAGGTCGACTGTAAGCAACTGGGTCATAGTCTATCCACATTACTTCCCATGCCACATACTTGTCAGGGACAGGAAATCGCTGGACTCTGGTCCCGGGTAAGGGGTTTGACGTGCAAGAAAGTGTACAGACCCCTGACTATATTCTGAGTATTGGGTAAATAAAACATGCTTTAAAAAGGTAACAGGACACTAGTTCTCTGACCATGCATTGAATCAAGCTGCCTAAGTTAATGAAACTTAGCCACGCATATTAAAAGCAATATCAAGATAGTTTGTTTAGCAGTAAGATCATAATTTAATGCGTTCCCTTTAACCTAAAGATTTCACAAACTCCAGCTGGAGGAAAGTACCTAATCTATAGTTCAGTCAAAATAAGCAAGACATATTTTGAACATATTAATATTGCATGCTAAAGTGGCTTCTAGTTGTAGAAATCAGAGAAAGGGAATATATCCACATTGACCAAGAGTATTTGCAGATTTTGGCTGCAATTATGTAAACTAGAGAGTTTAAACTTTGGGACAGCCATCAAATGTTGTTTTCCTTCCATACAAATGCTTACCTTTCTTAGGGCATGAAGAGGGACCTGTACAAATAACCATCCATAATTGTGTAGAAGAACAAAACAATGTTTTTTGAACTTTGTTAGATCTAGTCATTTTGTGGATTTGTAGAATTCTTTAAATTAGCCACAAACAAAAAAAAACTTTTTAAAATGTGATGGTGGAACAATATAACTTAAACTATCATAAACAAAAACATTAAGATTACAAGTTACTACTCATTTAAACTCTTGAAAACATGGCAGAACATGGAATATAACACTATGTTTTAAAAGTGGATTCAACTATGTAGCAAAATGTTTACTTTTTCTTGTTCCTGGACAGAAAGTGTTATTTCCCAATTGTTTGTGTCTAAAGTGAATGGAAAAGACCTATTTTTCTCTTCAAACTTTGCTTTTGTGACCTTGGAGTGTATAACGAAAACACGATGGGAGACTATATTTGGGGTCTGATATGTGAAAGTGATTTACATTACAGTCGCAAATCTCGAAAAACTACTCACTTCTAAACATTTGTGTGTAACTTTAGTATAAATACACGTAAATCTTGATTCATATGCTGTTTTATTCAGACCTTACGTAAATGAAAATGTGCAAATTTGTTCGTTATTACATAGAAAATAGGTTAATTTCTAAATTTCATTATCCAGGTCACAAAAGCAAAGTTTGAAGGGAATAATGGTCATTTTCTGTACTTTTACAACGTAAGCAGTTAAGAAATAACACATACTATCCAGGAACACAACTTGTGTTACATAGTGTTACTGAATGCTAACTCTCATATAATGTGCCAATTTCATTGGAAATCTTCAACATATGCGTAAAATAATGAAAACAGAAGTGTGTGCACGTGCGTGTAACAGAACTGCAAGATTATCAAGGTTCTAAGTGGTACATTAATCAATTAACCAACAAAAATATAATATTTAAGTTCAAATAAGAGTGAACAAATACACCTATTAACACAAATACTTCCTAAAAGCCAAGATAAATACAGAACAAGCCATGAATACATTCATCGACAACAGGGTTTTACCTAAACCTAACAAAGTCAAAATAAGGCATTTTACAGTTAAAAAACACCTTACTCCCGCAATGTATGGAATAACAAACCCTCATCTCTTTGATTCATGTGTTTTATGCTTTCCAAGTAAACTTGTGAATAGGTCAACATTCTCTCCAACTCTCCCACTCGACCTTTCACCTGACGTAAAACACTCTTTTCATATTCCACGTCTTCCGCTATTGTCGTTAACCTGAAAAAAGTTTAAATTCTGACTTCACTTATTACATGATTTTAAAATTCTCGAACCTGTAAGTATGAATATAAAAATACTGATTATACAGTGTTTGTCTTCTGTACTTATAAAATAACCTGTTATTACTGTGGTTGTGACCACATTGTAAAAAAATTAAAACTATAAATGAAAATCCACACTAATAATAAATAAGGAGAAATATGCAAAGTTTTGAATTTTTCCTCAAAGTTACTAATTATACTATTTATGGAAAAAATATCTTTAAAGTATCTTTCGTTATTTTAAAAAGTCTAATTTGAGTTCAGTTAGCGTGTGTTTGTGTGTGTTTTTCATATAGCAAAGCCACAAAGGGCTATCTGCTCAGCCCACCGAGGGGAATCAAACCCTTGATTTTAGCGTTGTAAATCCAGAGACATACCGCTGTACTAGCGGGGGGCATTTATCAGATGTTTCTAGTAGTCAAACATTTTTGATCAGTCAAAGTCCCCTATATCGTTCTGCTGTTAATATTCTTAGTTAAGAAAACTCTAAGGTTTAATTTATTTCTTCATATACTAGAAATTCTTAAGTGAATATGTATGAAAATAAAATGCATTGAAATATGTTAGATATACACAACTCTAAGTTAATATGCACATGTTATGATTTAGGTGGTTCAATATGAAATATGTTAAATTTAGTTATTATTAAAGGTTAGAGTTTATTGCAGGTTTGTTTACATTACTGTGGTGTACAAATCACATAACAATTAAGTATCATAATATCCCGTAACGTATAAGGTGTTCTAGGGCTCTGTCAGTCCACAAATGTGTACAAAACATAGTTCGAGTAAGACAGAGTTATAGATATATATATACAGATTTACACTGTGTGATCCTGAGTTTAGCCATAAAGAGCATATTGTAGCAGTTTTTAAAGTAAAGTTATCACAGGTTTATTGTAATAACAGAGAACAGAAGGAATAATGACACATCAGTTGATTGTTAAAGTGACTGAACCAAAGAACAGAATAGTCAATAAAACTGTTCCTATATGTAGTATGGAATATTTTTAAATGTTTATTATTACAATAACATTATAAGTATTATTATGATATACAATAATAATTCCGCACATGTCTCAATCTAAACAAAATGAGCAAATATGAAGTAATTCACAAATTCTCACATCTTATAGCAAATTAACCACTGGAACAACATATTTCTTGAAATGAAACATTATAAATGTTAGTCATATGAAACCAGCAATAACTCTTTGTAATAAATACGATTGATATTTGTTCATATATCTAAGCAGACCTTTTCCGATTCAAAAATATTTTAAACTTTCACTTCTCACAAATATTTATGCAGTATCATTACGATTGGAACGGTAAACGTTCATTCTAAGAATACACGAGTTCTTGCATCTAAATCAAATAAAAACAACAATTTACAGGTCATACATTTCCAGTTGTTTTTTCTGCAGGTTATCATCTTTGGTTTTCTCTTCCTGATTGATACTGTACTCCTGAGCAAGTTGACGCCAGTAGCTGTAGTCTTTCTCCGTAAGTTGTCTGAAAGCCATTTTGTCAACTGCTAAAACACTTTCTGCACCCTACATTATGGAAACCATACTTGTACAAAGAAACAATACACAAAAATCATTGTGAGAAATAAAAACCTGAACATTGAATAGATGAAGTGAAGGAAAACTACCACAACTCAACAGTTAAGTATAAAGATAGTATTCTTGTCAGCTGCTATTTGGTCACGCACTTAAACAGATATCCCAACAGTTCTAAATATTAATATGTGCTATACAAAGAAACAGAAATAAACAGCAGGTTCTAAAGAGATAACATAAATTTTTACCGTTTACCACAATACATTTTTCTAATAAACAAACCAATATAAACATACTTTAAAAAGCTGCATAAGCAGATAAAACATTTACAGAATACTTTATATATTTATTAAACAGTAACAATTCTTTAACGTGAGAAAATTTCTCTGTAATTATATTACAATCATAGAGTAATAAAATTGGAGCAATCACTGAGGAAGTTCCGAAACATGTGCCACCTCATTATGCTTTCCTGCAAGGCTTGCAAATGAGAAGTCTCCAAGCCCATTCGCAAATGATGATTAAATAGCTGATTAAACTCAATGGTGCAGGTAGCCTCAGTCTATTAGCAAAATCAACCACCAACTGATAACGTTGGAATCTCCAGATGTCTTCAGTCTCACTCTCAATTTTTGATGCTGTGGCACTAGAAGTTAAAACAGGATAAGAGGAACAGTTAAACTGATGAAATTGTAGTGGCAGAATATTAGATAAAGTTTATTATTATTATTATAACCTGGTGAAAAAAGGTGATTTCTTTTCACGTTTTGTTAAAATAATTTTTTCTGTATGCACTAAAAATTATGAAAAATAACAAAACAGTGACCGCTTGAATGACAGGCCAAATTTTCATCTGTGTTATAGAGATAACACATATATAATGTTTCTTAGTATTTTTTTCTGAATACAAATATTCAACACATAAACATATTTAACAGCATGTAATTTCAAATTCAAAAAGTTTGGGAAAACATCGTTCATAAGGTTTTAACTCTACAACCTGTTCCAAAGAAGGGATGTAATGGAAAAACACGAAGAAAGAGAGTAAAAACTTGCAAATTATTAAGTAATAAAGTGGAATGGAATTTTATCAAGAATGCTAAAATTAGGAAACGGAACAAAAGGCATATTAACTCAATACATTAAAAACAATACATACCTGAAGATGGCATATAACAAAGTTAACAAGATCAATTTGAGGAGAACAAAATACTGAATTGAAAATATATATGGCCAAACTCCAGTGTTCGGACAGGTGAAATCAGAATCTAGAAAAACAAGTCGCTAATATCAGCCAGTAAAAATAAACAATCAATTTCTTTCTTTTCTACATGCAATATAAATACAGCCAGCTTTTTCATAAGGCTGACAAATTCAATGTTTCCCAGATGTACATACTGTATAGTTTAAACTAGCAAATAAAAACTTTTATTAGACTCGGACAATAGATGGTGCTTTAAAATCATCACAGGACAGACAAATAAACTGTACAGTAATACACCTACCTAATAAATAAGTTTGTACTTGTTATGGGTAAATAATTTAAAACGAAACAATACATTTTTACCAGCATTTCTAACAAAACAAGTTTGAAAGTGCACGGCACTAAAAAAATGTAGGATTCAGTTAATGTTTTATTTTAAATAAAATACAAAATCAATTAACACTTACATATCCCCACATGGCACGAATCTGACACATTTTTATATCTGCCGAGGTAGCATCGTTCTTCGCCTGTAATCATAAGCACGTTAAATTAATTTGTCTTTTATTTTTATAAAATAAATGAAAAATATTAAGCATACGATATTTAAAAATATGTTATCTCAAGAACAACTCTTAAATCACATGGAGAAATATATAACCCTTCATTCCTCAATAAGTTACAATGAGACCAAACTTTGTTTAAAACAATCCAAAAACAGTGCATAAAATTACAAGAATGCCCCAAGCTACTGCATAAAACATTTCAAGAAATACACAACCCTTCTTCCTTCAATAAATTACTGTAAGACTGAACTTTAGTTTAAAATAATCCATAAGTGTTACTTAAAGATATAAGAATGCCCCAAATTACTGCACAAAATATTTTAATCGTTACTGAAAATAGATTACGGTTAAAACTTCAAAATTATATTTTTCAATGAGCTTTTAATAACTAAACACTGAACACACATTTTTAAGTATGTATAAGCACATACATTCTTATGACAGATCATTGTTGAATTTTCATAAAGCTATTTGAGGCCTAATATTTCAAAACCATTGATGACAGGGAAAACAGCTAGTCAACACCACCCACCAACAAATCTTGGGACAATCATGTCATATTCAATAGTGGGAGTTGACTGTCACTCTTATAAACAAACACACCCACTGCCCTAAAGTGCAGGGATGGGCCATTCAAGGAGCTGCATAAAGTACAATTCATATTTCACAGTAATAAACCAAGGAACCACAGATATCCAGGCTGGCACACTACTAACTAAGACATACCAAGCTATTCTTATGACAGAAAAGAATACAACAACAACATTTTAATAAGAGTCCAAATAACGAAAAACTGCTTTTGGGTTGCCCCAAACTTCATCGTCTTTCTGAGAAGACTTGATCAATAACACCATCTATAATATTTACTAAATCTAAGCATTTATGAAATAAATCATACAGAAGTTTGTTCTTAATATTTACTTAAAAGTAAGCATTTCTACAAAACTGTTTTGTTTGTTTTTGAATTTCACCCAAGGCCATCTGTGCTAGCCATCCCTAATTTAGCAATGTAAGACTAAAGGGAAGGCAGCAAGTCATCACCACTCACTGCCAACTCTTGGGCTACTCTTTTACCAATGAATAGTGGGATTGACTGTCAGATTAAAACACCCCCATGGCTAAAAGGGCGAACATGTTTTGTGTGACAGGGGTTCAAGCCCGCAACCCTCAGGTAATGAGTCAAGTGCTTTAACCACCTGGCCAGGCCATTTCTGCAGAAACAGTTTTTAATGAGGCCAACACATGCTCAGACTATAAGAGAGTGATAAATAAAAGGATAACAGTTGACTATTACAAAAAATTTGTGAAGTCTGTTACAAAGGTATAAATCAGCCATGCAGTAGCAGTGGTAGTCAAACATTATAAGTAAAAGCAGTGATTCAAGAATGGATATTGTTTTGTTAAAATCACAAAGTTCATGGCATACTTTTCTAGCTTTTCCCCATCTTAATTAAAATTTCGACACACCTTCCAAATCAGCAATTGGAGTTAAAAATAAAGAGAACCAGGCACGGTGGAAAGTACGTCGGAAAAGTTCTGCATTAATTGGGTAGTCCGGGTAAATGACAGCATGTATGACAATTCCACCACTTATAATCACAAGCAGAGTCATTCTCATGAAGTTTAAAAAGTCTACAACGACCTGCAAACAAAGACATGCATCAACAGATTACCAGCATATTTAGGTTACTAGCTAGTTTTTAAGTGAGTACAGAAAAAGAACTAAAATCTAATAAAGAGAACAAAAAAATATTTTTTTTTTAACTTGTAAAAACTCGTCAGCTCATAGGGACGTCATCTCCTTGTAAAGTTGTATTTAAAAAAGTAAAATATGGATAGGAACAATTGCAAATTAGATTCATTCAGTAATTTTGTAATACTAAAATTAACAACACAAAATAACATTAAAACGTTGAGAAATTGATAACATGCCACCTGGCAAAGTATAAACATTCAAGTGTCTTTACAACTGTCCATATCACAGAAATTTACTGAACGATTTTAAAATATTACCACTCATGACCAACAATTTCATGACTAAATAATTTTGAAATGTTGTACAGACGTTGATCATAGTTTTAAGATGAAAGTTGAAGCCATATTCCTAAATATTTTGCTGGCTATCAAGTTAGTGTAACTTAAGAGTCATTTCAGGAAGAGACATATTTCTGTTTGATCCAATAAAGTATATATATAAAACAAAATCAATTAATTGAAATCAACATAAAAGTTAATAACCCAAAATTCTTAATTATATTAATTTGCACATTTAATACAATTCTATGTTCATAAGTGGTTAGTTTAATGTTAGCAGCACTGCTTCCATAACTCCATAAACATATACATCACTACAGAACGTACCATGAGCTTAACTCTGTATAAAAGTGGGCCTAAGGTTGGTGATATTGGCAGATAAATGGCTATCAATCGATAGTAGAAATACAGGAGAGCCACACAAAGAAGGACTTTAGTAGAATAAGTATCTAGCAACATTCCAACATAAAATATACGGCCCACACTATAGAGACATATGAAGGTTACCATCAGGAGGATTTCAACGCACTTGAAGAACAATGGTATACTGCTAAACTTCTGTAAAAATAATATAAAAAAAATTAATTAATCAATATTTTAGGAAACTTGTGTTTTAACACAAACTAAAATAAGCATTTTCCACTAACAACAGTAGTGAGGTACTTCTCTAAATTAGTTCTCCATAAATTACTGATGTACGGATGCCCCGCTCGTACAAAATGTAACATTATTCAAAGAAAGCTATTAAAAGAAAGCTAATACATAAACATTATTCAAAATAATCATTAGTGGAACATAAAAAACAAATTATTGCTACTAATAGTGTATCATAGGTAACTCTTTTAAAAGTAACTTGACATTAAAAACATTGTAAATTTGAATACAGAATTGTTTATAACTCTTTCTTGCTTCTCGTAATTTATGTACTTTACCTACATCACACTCAGTATAAACTTACTAAATAGTAAATAGTTTGTTTTTAAAATTATATCATTTGATTAGTTATTTCCATGCTTTCTTAGGTTACAAAAATTTATCATGACCCTCTTTTGAAAAGAAAACTTCCTTTTATTCTATAACCCGACTTTTGATCATAGTTACATTTTGTACAAAAGCCAGATAATTCATGTCAAAACCAACTTTATTTAAATTTTTTTAACTACTTCACCAACTGCAGTAGTCACCACTTCCAGCTTTTATTGATAAAAACAAAAACAGAAAGGTTTATCAATGATACTGAACCTTACCTTCAGAATGATAACTCCTCTACGCAAGTCAAACTAGGCATGATTTGTTTTCTTAAACATGTCTTTTTGTTGTCGAAATTAATTTACACCTAACAGTTTTTACTTGTGTCTTGTGCAAATACACTAAGCCTAATAATAGTGTCCAATAAATAAACATCCAAGTCACTGGAACATTTTACCAACAACTACCCTACTTGCTGAGTCTAAGTAAGTCATGTTACCAACAACTAACCCTACTTGCTGAGTCTAAGTAAGTCATGTTACCAACAACTAACCCTACTTGCTGAGTCTAAGTAAGTCATGTTACCAACAACTAACCCTACTTGCTGAGTCTAAGTAAGTCATGTTACCAACAACTAACCCTAATTGCTGAGTCTAAGTAAGTCATGTTACCAACAACTAACCCTACTTGCTGAGTCTAAGTAAGTCATGTTACCAACAACTATCCCTACTTGCTGAGTCTAAGTATGTCATGTTACCAACAACTAACCCTACTTGCTGAGTCTAAGTAAGTCATGTTACCAACAACTAACCCTACTTGCTGAGTCTAAGTAAGTCATGTTACCAACAACTAACCCTACTTGCTGAGTCTAAGTAAGCTTATTAAAGAATAGGTTTGTTGTGTTTCAAACACACATAACTTAACACAAACTTTTTCAGATATAAAAGAATAAAGAAAAGAAACTCAGATTTGAGGTTTGTTTATTAAAACTTCTAAGCTTTCCACTTGTGTGTTTGTTTATCCTGCAGGAGTTCCAGCTAGTCACCTTCTCAAGATATATTTTTTAAACCTGACTGTCACTTTCAGTGTTTTACTTTCAAAGATCAAATGTTGTTTGTAAGATTCTGTCCTTGTTGTCAATATGGTCTTACCACAAGAATGTTAACTCACATGAAACAACAAGCAATTACGAGGTATTCAAACAGAACAAGGGAAATGGAAGATGCCATAGGTGAATGCAATGTAGTCGTCCACTCTCAATTCCTTTAAGGTTGTAACAAAGACCAGAACCTCCATATAAAACGAGAACTTACTAAAACATAAAATGATGTCAGAGGTGAAACAAGTTGGTTTCATCTTTAAGTTACTCCTGGTTTTATCGTCATGTTATACAGTTACACATCCCATTAATGTGGGTTTCTCAAACAAACATTTTAATTCTGAATGTCTCCCTCAACTACAAACCAATATTTTTGTGGTAAATTTAGTATAAGCTTTTAGATCAAAACTACTTTTAGCAACAAGTCCTTCAGACTCATTTCTAAGCTACTAGGGGCCATATGTTACTCTCACTGAAGATGATTATATTCATGATAGAAAAACATGCAAGTTCAAGAAGTCTTGACAGAAATTAAATATAAACCCTATAACCCGAGCACTTTCAAAAGGTGGACCTTTCTTCTTCAGAGGCAACCTGAGAGTGATTATAGTTATCTACTAAAAACTAGTATGTCATGAGATGTTCTGCATTTCTCTTATGGCCATAATCCATAATTTATCCCACAGTTAGGAACTGCTTTGTAATTTTCTAAGCCATTTACAATAACAAGACCTTATGATACCTTCAGATACAATACAGACCACAGATGGTTGAGAATATATATCAGAAGACACAGTTCAAAAACAAACTTCAAAGTCTACAGATACAAGAATTTCCATCTGTTACAAACAATGCAGATGTAATCAACATATGAAAAGCTAGTTCATAGAAATCTCATCCAAACTGTAAAAGTTAAATGTTGAAAAAATAGGAGAAGATTATACAAACCTAACATATAAAAATAAGAAAGAATGACACAACAATAAAAAGTAATTATTGTAGCTTTGAGAAGGAATCATCTTTAGCTGTGTAGCAGTTCCTCTAATAAGTTGTAACCTACTCTGGGTATATGGTATGGCAAACAGCACAAGGTAGTTTTAAAAGTGCAAACTTTCCCCAAGTATTAAGTCAGACTCTGAAGCTTAGGGCTACTACAGACAAACACCACCAACTTCAAAATACTGGTGCATTAACACAGACACTTTGTAAAATGTCTCATCTTTGAACCTCTCTTAACTTTCTGCAGTAAGCATTTATATTTACAAGTATTATGTTTTCTGATAACAGACTATAAAACACAACAGATTGTGTGTTTTTAGTTCAGATTTGGATGCTTTGTTTGTCTTATTGTCCAAAAGATAATCTTCTAGAGTTGAGCAATACCATTCATTATTAAAGTTTACTGCTCAACCCAATAAATATCTTATAAAAGAGACACCTCACAACACTGAACATTTTGCTACATACAATGAAAAGGATTACCACAATAAGTCCTATGTAAATTTATGTGAAATTGGCAAAACAAGTTTTAGAGGTTTTACGGTATCATAATTTTCACAAGTTTTAAAAATAATCTCTTTATTCAAGATTTAACGTGGAGAACACACAAAGTCAGTGAAATTACGAACAGACTGTTCTTAAGTCACTGAGAAATATTCCACAGAGCTGATGAAGTGATAAAAAATAAGACTTATGATAAAACATAAGGGTGTAAATTTAGAAATTACAAACCACCAGTTATTTATCAGAATCACAGAACACAGACTATCCACTTTACAATTTCTCTGATCAAAGTATGCTAGCAATTTACTCACGCATGTAATACAAAAATAAGCTTAAAAATGCAGTACTCTAAAAGTCTGTGATACACTAGTGGGCAACTGATAGAAATAAAAGGTTCAAAAATTTACATACTAAACATTTCTGGTTTAATTTGACAACAAATTTCTTAGTTACTTATCAATGGTGAAACTTGGATAACAAACAACAATTGTAGTAAGATCAACTTGGAATGTCATTTAAGTCTTTCCTTTATTTCAGAAAAGCATATAAAAATTAAAATTTTATAAATACTAAAAGCCAGAAACAGTGAAATTTGAATAAAATTACATCAACAAATATATAATAAAACCCTCAAGTATAGTCATAGTAAAAGTTGTGTTCTTGCTGTGATGAGAGTATTGTAAAGTTGTGTTCCGAAATACACAAATGGTTGCTGTACATACTGTCGTAAGTTTTTCAAATTGTTAGAGTCTTGAATACCCATAGCATGAATTTTTCTTATTGATGTTTGCTTGTGGTACCAATCAATAGGTGGCGCCACAATATTTGGTCGCATTATATGTACATGCTACCTCCATTACAGTAAGATTACATAAATTCTCTGGACTTACCTCAACATGACAATAGCAGACTATTGGCTGAAATGAAGGATACTATGTGGTAGTTAGTGTTCAATATAATAATATTTTTTTATCACAAAAACAATTAGTAGCTTTGTTTTGATTTTGAATTTCGCACAAAGCTACTCAAGTGCTATCTCGCTAGCCGTGTAAGACTAGAGGGAAGGCAGCTAGTCATCACCACCAACCACCAACTCTTGGGCTACTCTTTTCCCAATGAATAGTGGGATTGACCATCACATTATACCACCCAATGGCTGAAAGGGCAAGCATGTTTTGTGTGAGGGGGATTCAAACCAGCAACCCTCGGATTAGAGTTGAGTCTCTTAACAACCTGGTTAGGCCAGGCCTCAATTTGTAGATAATTAGTAACTATAACAACTGAACAGCTCAAGGTATCTATGAAAACGAATAATATTAAAAAAAATACATTTTAGTTATTGAACAAGAACAGGTTGTAATACTCACCCGATGGAGCATGTAAGTTCTTCTAATGGTTTCCAAAACAATAAGTGCTGTCCAAATACAAACAGCAGAATCTAGATAAAAATTCCCACAAGAGGGCCACAGTACAGCCAAGCTGAACAATCCAAGATAGAACATGTAGAAAATCTAAAATATTATAACAAAACAATACACAACTTTATCTTCAGAAGAAATATCTATAGAACATCAATCTAGTTTGAAGATTCCCATTTTAGAACCAAATATATACACGTCTTTTTATCGCTATATTTATTTTTTGAACAGTGTTGATTTCTAATATAGTTAAACTATCTATTAATATTACATGTTTTAGTATTCTATTCAATCTAAAAAGTGGATCAAATGCATAATCTATAGATTACAAAAGTACGGAAATATATAAAACTCCATAAGAAACAGGATTGTACATTAAAACTTTTAAACCTACAGAATCTTACTACAAACTGTAAAAATAAATAAAATGTTATGAAGGAGAGATTTAATTTGTTTTTACATTAAAGTAATGAAGCAGCCAATCAGAAAGAACTGCCAAATAAACATACATTTTAGACATACGTAACAAAATAAGATTATCTTACGTAGAATCACAAAACGCTCAAACAAATTAATGTAACAATTTTCTTTTAACTAGAAACCTGAAATGTCCAGAACTTTGTAATTGGAGCACTCCACATCAAATAAACCATCTTCCACAGAGGAGGCGAGGAATGACCAATAAGTCCAGAAGTATCTTTCTTAGAACCCTTTCTTTTAACCTTTGTGTGTCCTGTACAACTGCTATTACTATTAAAGAAAAACTTTTAAAGTACAGGTTCAGGAACTTCTTATAAAATTAAATAGTTGGTGACAGACCAATAAGATTACACTTAACGTAACTGCTTATAAAATTAAACAGTTGGTGAGAGACCAATAAGATTACACTTAACGTAACGACTTATAAACTTAAATAGTTGGTGACCAATAAGATTACACTTAACATAATAAATTAACGTTTTATATCCAATCAAAATTGTATTCCTTGATCCGTTTTTTCATTTTAATTTAATTTTTAAAAACATATATCTTATTGAAACCATGCAAAATTATATACAAAAAATGGACATAAATTCCTTTTTGATTCACTTAGTTATAATTAATTAGTTGAGGTAATTAACTCTTTTTGTCAATCACCAACCACAGGTTATCCTACATGAAAGATTTTGTACTTAATATAAATCTGTTAAGATAGATGTTAATTTTGAATTACTCACTCCATAGCTGTTAAAGGTAAATCTTGATCATTTTGTTTAAGAGGGACAACTTCATCACCTTCTCTTTCATCATCAGAGTCCAGATCTTGAATGTATTACCAAAATATATCAGATAAAGTCTCGACTGAGAATTGCTAAGTTGTAAATAAATCTATTGGACATTCTAGAATCCTAGTACACATACTTAACATAAAACAACATTATTTAAGCATCTTAAAAATTAATGTTCTAAAAGAGACATTATACTCGATGACGATTGATGATGAAAATATCAAAGAACTAGAACAGTCTAGTATCTTCATCACCTTAACTTGTTGACTGCCAAGTATTTCAGTTGCTACAATACAACTCCAATGCCTCTTCATTTTGTAACTTTTTTCGTGGCGCCATTTTGGATCGAAAGTGAAACAATTTATAAATAGGTCAAATGCATGTATGGTGCTGACATCTAGCGATGAAGTTAGGTATTATTGAGAACGAATTAAATCGTCTGTGGCACTGTGTTATCGATCGGCTTGGACGAGTTACCTCGTCTACGGCACTGAACAGGTTAAAGAAACCTTTTAGTTTTATTTTATAAAGTTTCAGAAAATGGAAGTGAGGTTACTTTATTTCTTAAGAAATAAATTAATGCAAGTTTCTGAATTAATGTGGAGTACATTTGATTTCTATTTTTTTTGTGTGTGCAAAGCTACACGAGGGCTATCAACACCAGCGATCCCCGAGCTTTTTTTTTTAACCAACAAATATTGGGATAGGGCATTACATTAGAATGCTTCCAAGGAAGGAAAGGTGACCATGTTTGGTCTCAGACTTGTGATTCAAGAGCTCCAACCACCTGGCCATGCCAAGTTGTCAATGTGGAGTAATCATGATGGATTTCATGTAGTTTAACTGGTTTAGATTGAAAATATATTGTACTCAGGCCTTTTTTGGTCTTTGTTGTTTTTATTACATCTTTATATATATATATTCTTTGGTCTAAATAATATTTCTAACTGAAAAATTATAGACTTTCAAACTATACTGTAATAACAGGTATAGTCATATTTGTTAACACAGTATGTTAACCTAAAGAAGACCTAAGAAGGTTGAAATGTTCTTATATACTTTACTTTAGTTAGTTTTAATACCCATACCAGCCGTCTTGAGGAAAAGTACGAAAGATTAGGCTTGGGTTGACTTCATTACAGTGTGTGTAATACTTTTTAATTTCACATTATATTTGGACTACCATTTCTCTGTTGCATAGACAAAAAAACAAATTATTTTAGTCCACTTGTCACCTCCTTGTATCTAAACATATGCAAAATACGACATCTCAAAACATTTGCAAAATACGACATCTCTCATGAGTATGGAGCATCAAACTACCCACTCCCTTCCCTGTACAATGGTTTAATTCATGACACCAGAGGTCTTATTTTATGTTCCAACACTGATGTGTCCCCCCATAAAAGTCTGGCACTTATACAAAACAGACCAAAAAGCGTACCTCAAAATAAGTGTACAGACATACGTCAAGTTTCTACACAATTTTCAACCAATCTGCTTTTTGACAGAACCACTTATTCCCTCTCACTAAGAACAGCCAAAAACTGGTAATGACTTTCTCCTCTTCAGAAGCTCATAAACATTTTATATTGTGACCTCAACTAAGAAGAAAATTGCTTCCAGTAAGATTTCAACATATTTAAGTTTTTCTACCTGATACATCCTTAAAAGCATTCCAAGAGTCTCTTGGGTCCAATTTGAATCTCACCCACATGTACATTGGGAAAATCAGAAAAGCACATAAAATCACCTGTGAAAACAAACGCTTCATTAATAAAAATATTTTGTAAATTTAATGACATTTTGAGCTACTTCACGTGAACATACAGTTTATTTTACTTATTCTGACAAATATCTCACACTTGATAACATGCAAGTTTCTCTGATGCATTTAACATTGAAGGACTCAAAAGGATCCAAGTTCCTTAATTAATTCTTTTACTTTTCCACTCCAGATGGTCACTTTTAAGCTAAACAAAGTCTTGTAGAGGGAACTCTACATCCAATTTATAGATTACAAACTTTGATTATGTGCTAATCTAGATTTTTGCATCTAAAAAAACAGCTGATGATTAGCTGCATTTTGTACCAGTTAAATTCAGTAACAGTTCTCACATATAACAACTGTACAAGAGTCAGGAACAATAACTACTTAAAGGTCATTAAGTAATCTACTTAGAAAACTAAAATAACATACGAGTTGTTTTTAACACTTTCATTTAACGTACTGAAGGTATCTCAAATATTTTTAACATTTAATGTACTGATGGTATATCAAATATTTTTAACACTTAACGTACTGAAGGTATCTCAAATATTTTTAACATTTAATGTACTGATGGTATATCAAATATTTTTAACATTTAATGTGCTGAAGATATATCAAATATTTTTAACATTTAATGTACTGAAGATATATCAAATATTTTTAACATTTAACGTACTGAAGATATATCAAATATTTTTAACATTTAACGTACTGAAGATATGTCAAATATTTTTAACATTTAATGTACTGATGGTATATCAAATATTTTTAACACTTAACGTACTGAAGGTATCTCAAATATTTTTAACATTTAATGTACTGATGGTATATCAAATATTTTTAACATTTAATGTACTGAAGATATATCAAATATTTTTAACATTTAATGTACTGATGGTATATCAAATATTTTTAACATTTAATGTACTGAAGATATATCAAATATTTTTAACATTTAACGCACTGAAGATATATCAAATATTTTTAACATTTAACGTACTGAAGGTATATCAAATATTTTTAACATTTAATGTACTGAAGGTATCTTAAGTATTTTTAACATTTAATGTACTGAAGGTATATCAAATATTTTTAACATTTAAAGTACTGAAGGTATATCAAATATTTTTAACATTTAATGTTCTGAAGGTATATCAAATATTTTTAACATTTAACGTACTGAAGATATATCAAATATTTTTAACATTTAACATTACTGAAGATATATCAAATATTTTTAACATTTAACGTACTGAAGATATATCAAATATTTTTAACATTTAACGTACTGAAGATATATCAAATATTTTTAACATTTAACGTACTGAAGATATATCAAATATTTTTAACATTTAATGTACTGAAGGTATCTTAAGTATTTTTAACATTTAATGTACTGAAGGTATATCAAATATTTTTAACATTTAAAGTACTGAAGGTATATCAAATATTTTTAACATTTAATGTTCTGAAGGTATATCAAATATTTTTAACATTTAACGTACTGAAGATATATCAAATATTTTTAACATTTAACGTACTGAAGATATATCAAATATTTTTAACATTTAACGTACTGAAGATATATCAAATATTTTTAACATTTAACGTACTGAAGATATATCAAATATTTTTAACATTTAACGTACTGAAGATATATCAAATATTTTTAACATTTAACGTACTGAAGATATGTCAAATATTTTTAACATTTAATGTACTGATGGTATATCAAATATTTTTAACACTTAACGTACTGAAGGTATCTCAAATATTTTTAACATTTAATGTACTGATGGTATATCAAATATTTTTAACATTTAATGTACTGAAGATATATAAAATATTTTTAACATTTAATGTACCGAAGGTATATCAAATATTTTTAACATTTAACGTACTGAAGATATATCAAATATTTTTAACATTTAACGTACTGAAGGTATATCAAATATTTTTAACATTTAATGTACTGAAGGTATCTTAAGTATTTTTAACATTTAATGTACTGAAGGTATATCAAATATTTTTAACATTTAAAGTACTGAAGGTATATCAAATATTTTTAACATTTAATGTTCTGAAGGTATATCAAATATTTTTAACATTTAACGTACTGAAGATATATCAAATATTTTTAACATTTAACGTACTGAAGATATATCAAATATTTTTAACATTTAACGTACTGAAGATATATCAAATATTTTTAACATTTAACGTAATGAAGGTATCTCAAATATTTTTACAGTGTCATTCTTCTCATAGTAATGAAATAAAAATATCATTTAACTACAAATATTTGATATCACATACAAATTATTAAAGAATTATAAGTTTAATACCTTAAGCCAACTTGGAAAAGTCATGACTCCCCTTGTAAGCTCTCGGATACGGATGTTTCCAAAAAACAGGTTAGTCAGCCACTTCTGACAACATTGATGAGACAGAAATATTCTTATCCTGGCATCTGCAGCAAGTTCCACCGCAGTCTTGTATTCCCACTCAGGGCTTTCTTCGTTTAGGACATCATACGCTCGACAAGTTGCTTCTTTGTAGCTAGTGTCTAGAACTCCAGTAGCTTTTTCAGCAAAATTTCTATTCCCCCCCCCCAAAAAAAATAAAATATTAATTGCATTTGATAATCAGAATAAGAACAAAAATAAATCTATTTGTATTTTTTTTGAATTTTGCACAAAGATACACAAAGGCTATCTACACTAGCTATCTCTAATTTAGCAGTTTAAGACTAGAAAGAAGGCAGCTAGTCATCATTACCTACTGCAAACGTTTGGGCTAATCTTTTACCAGCTAACAGTGGAAATGACTCACTTTATAACACCCCCACGGCTGAAAGGGCAAGCATGTTTGATGGGAGAGGGATTCAAACCTGAAACCCTCAAACTGCGAGTCATGGGCTCTAACCACCTGGCCATGCTGGACCCAAAATAAATCTAACCAATACAGTACTAGTAAACATGAATTATTTTGTGGGTTCAATTGGAAATTAATAGCAAGCTTTAAGTCCTAAATGTGAAAAAAATCCACTACCTCAATATGCAGGGCTACCAAATTTTGAGTTTAGGGAATGCAAATTTCCAAAGCTAATGAAGCTACACTCACACGTAGGTGCCCCAAAACTTCAGCTCCATACTGAATTTCTAAACTTCTACTTGTTATTATAGATTTTTTCATTAAAAACATTATGTATCTATTATCACTGAAATGTCTGAAAGATCAGTAGCTTTATTTACCAATGATGACAGGCTAATTCATCAATGCAACTAAGACACCCACACACAGATTTATGAATTGCATTGTCCAACTATTTATTTTCATATCTATAGTACTTTATAATCTATATAATTTTCTATCTCTGGGATGAGAACAGTTATTTTTGTTCAATGGCAATTTATGTTGACACAAGATGCTTTGTTTGGTCAGAATGACTTTGACAAGTGGTCACCTGGTAATTCAAGGAGATTCACCTATGCATGAAGGAAAACTATGAGGTAATTTGAGTATCAGAAATTGTGTGTGGTTGACTCTATTTCATTGTAACCGAATACCCTGCTCAGAGATTTTACGTCATTGTGTATCATAAAACGAGTCATGTTATTCTCAATACTGCAGGAATAGCTGTCTATTGAAATCACACTTATTGGATCCATAACTTTCACATCTGAAATGAATATTATGTGGTAAATTGTATTATATTTAGTTTACTGTAGACAGATTATTATAATGAGCACATTTGTTTACATTTACAACTGGTAATATTTAAAAAAATTGTTAGTCCTAGTATATCATAAAAAAGTTGTACATGCCCGGTTAAAAAATTGTAATCCAACTTCATAAATCAAATAGTGAAAATACAGTAATGAGTTAGAAACTTTATAAAAACTGTTTTTTTTTCTCAACCCACAATACTGAACTATTGAATCAGTTGATAAACATTAACGTTACCAAGACATTCCAGAATGTTCGAAATTTTTTTCCCTCCAATGGACATCTTACCCCGTTTCCTTATATTTTCCAATAATATAATTCAGAAAATACTCAGAACCATAAACAGATCAAATATGAACACAATTTTAAGCAAACAAGTACAAATGGTTGAGTATATGTTATATTAAAATGATTTTAGCTACACAATTATTACGATCATGTGACAATCACAGCTAAGAGAAAGTGAAAGTAGCAGTGTATCCACACTATATTTTGACCTTTTGATACTAAAAACTGTAAGAAAAAAGATATATAAAAGCTTTACAATACATAATAATTATAGATTCAACTCATACAAGTGTGTCCAAATCAAGGATTTAGTATTTACAAAGTAGAAATATCTCTTGCACTTAATTGCACTGGAAAACAAAAATATAGATCAACATGGGGCACCAGAATTCACATATAAAAATAATTATATATGTAACAAACAGCTGGTATGAGTAGAGAAAGCACCATGTAGAGGAGTGAACAACGTTTCAACCTTCTTCGGTCATCATCAGGTTCACAAAGGTTTACATATAAAAAGATTTGCAACACATTTTACCCCAGCCAAGTAAGTCAAGAGTGTGGCAGTTGTATCATGATAAGTGAAAATGAACAAATACGAATATGAAAGGTGTAAGCTGTCCACATGCCCCAGATAACAGTACATAACAATAAAAAAGGATCTCCACCTAGAAACAAAGTAAACAAGCTATAGACTTATCAAGATAGTTGTACACTAGGTATGGCCGAAAACCTATCTCATACCTTAAACAGCTGGAATATGAAATGAGTATTCATGCTATTCCACAAGATGACACTTTGGTCAAGTCACCTGATGCAATGACTCTGAACTTCTGTGTAATAATCAGCAGTGACGTCAATGCTGAGAAAGAATTATCATAAACTAACCAAACATAGTGCCATACTTTAGATGTACACCCATGACTGCATGTAGCGACACAGACAATAGAGATACGGTGAGGTTCTAAATTCATTTCAGTTCATACTCAAACCTTATTCGTGTGTGTGTACTGCTATGTAGTCAATCATTCTGGGACAAACCTGAGACCAACCTTCTGCACTCTTGGTTTAAATTAGTTCACAATCAGTATTTAGTTTCGTACTTACTTTTGTTGTCTTCTCATCTCTATTCTCAGTCCAGACTCACTGACGTAGTTTCCAAGCCTCTCAAACATCAACGAAACAACCAGACCAAGGTGAATTGGCTGATCTGAATGTCTCCACAAGATGTCAGCCAGTTTTGATTTATTCGTACAAACTGCCCACATGGTCAGTATGGTCAGAGCTTTACGTTCAGCACTTGCATGGTCCATAATATACATGCCCATTGCATTTAGGGACAAGCTTTGGGAATCAACGTAGTTGGAAAAGCCAGTCAACGTTGAAATCAGCCAATTAAGTTCAGTTTCTATAAAGTGTTTACCAATCTTGAATGTCTAGAAATGGATCAGAAGGTAACATAAAAAATTTGCTACTAGCAAATGTAATTAAATTGTAACTTCACAAAATATATCATTCCTTAAACCAGATGGGTACAGCTGTTAAAAATTTCATATTATAGAATTTCCTACTATATGTTTACTTTCATATACTACAAAATATCATATTATGCTGATACAAAGTAATGTTGTATTTTTTATCACAAAACAGCAACAACAGTACATATAAGTGGAATAATGAGTTACAAAATCTTTCTGCTAAACTTTGCATATCTTATTTTTTCAAACATTTTTCTTAAACATTAAAACCTTTCCTAGAAAACTACAACATAAGATAGATATTCAGTTTTAGAGTACTTAAATCTAAAAAACAAAGTTCAAAAGTTTGTTATCTTGACAAATAAAAATCATGCCTTCACAAGTTTCTGGTTACAATATCACTGAAATATACAAATAAAACTATAAATAACCACTAGAGAATACTTACTAGACCGTGGCCCAGGATACCTTCCCAGCACACAGAATGAAAAAATTCCTGGTGCTGAACCCGTACGAAAAGATATTTGAGTCGACGAGGTGTCAAAAATTTGTGAACTTGGAAACCTTGACTCAGAAACAGATCTACAAAGTCCTCTCTATCTGGCCGTAACAAAGCTTGCTCAAAAATATCTTTGGTTATCTGAAGAAGAAGACAAAAAGAAAAAAAATGAATTTTAAACCTGAAATGGCAAATCATGTCTTGAGATAGCCAACAAGCCAGATAAAAGATCCCTCCCCCCCCAAGAGTTTAGAGATAGCTAACTCTAATGGTGAGCTATTGAACAGTTTGAGGGCAGTTAGAAAGCAGAAAATAATGCCACAATGTCCTTGGTAGCTCAAATAAACAACTGCGTTGTTTTTAAAATGCCTCAAGTCTTCAACCACTTGACCCCCTGAGCTCAATGCATCAAATCATCAGTGAAAAGAAACAAGTGCTTATTATAATGTTTAAGTTGCTATTAAGGTACAACAGAGTATTTGAGTCATCATGCCAATAACACAAATTAAGAATAACAGCAGAGATGTAAACATGCTGTAAAAAGTAACAGAAGTTAAACCTATTGATGGTTTTCTTATTCAGTTTCTTTCTCTTCCCATAGAGGAAACTTAAAGGTTTTTCAATACAACGTTATCAGCTAAATAAAATATATTCTCTCTCTCTGTCTGTCAGTGCATCTGTGTGTTCAACTTATTTCATAGGAAAAGATAAATCATCTTCCAACAGCCGAGTGACGATTCAATGGCAAAGATTTTACAAATGTCTGAATAAAAGAATGATTCATACATATTAGCATTAAATGTTTTGTTTATTTTGAAGATATACAGAACTTCATCCACTCTAAATAACCTTATGAGTGTTACCTTGAGTTTGTTAGAAGGATCTTTCCCGAACACTTCAATCAGAGCTACATGTGGATTGTTCCAGTCCAACGTTAGAAACAGATCTTTCTGTATCTGCTCGTGCCAGTTGTTTTTCTCTGGTTTTTGGGCTAAAAATATACTTTTCCACTTTATAGATATCAAAAAATAAAACTAATACACACACACACAAAGAAAAACTGAGTCAATAAAAGGATAATTAGTGCCATCACTTCATCTACAGTTTGTTTAGAAATACTTTTCTCAAGCTTACTACAAGGACTTGACTTTTATTTTTATTCGAGCAACAACCACAGAAACCTTGCTAACATTTTTTGTACTATTAAACTTAAGTAGAAAAGCCAACTATTGTATTTAATAGAACTAAACAGTTTTGAGTGAATTCAACTTGCAAAAACAATTCATTTATACATGAGAGATGGTAATACAACTGTCACTGTCACATAAAAACTCAGACAGTTTGATGGTAACTACACAGCCTAAGTCTTTTAAATAATAAAGAAATATCCCTCTTTTATGATTTTCAGCAAGTTAAAGAACGTGCCTACCACAGAATATTTAATTCACAATGTGAGATATTCTATAACATTTTTTAATAAAATTAAAATAATTATTGTTACTACAAGAAGCAGCAATAGTTTGTTGGTTTTCAGGGTGGACTTCTTTTACCAAATTATAAGGTTTGGATCCTAACCAAAGTCTTGTTCTAAGCACTCCATGATTTTTAAATGTATTTTTTGACAGTACAACACAGGAGCACTTGAGCTCATATTTAAGATTACTTGGATTTTGGTGAATCTTAGTATTACTGCATTATTTTATCCTTTTTCATAGGTTTTCCTGATGTGGAAGAGGCAAAAGCACTATCAACTGCCAAGCAATGAAATTACATAATTTTCTGACGACTACTTATCTCTTTAAAAGAAGACTGCTCTTAACAACCAACAAGTTGCTGCCAAGCTTTTATTAGTTACACAAGATACTTTTATTAGTTACACAAGATACTTTTATTAGTTACACAAGATACTTTTATTAGTTACACAAGATACTTTTATTGATTTTATTAGTTATACTTGATATGTAATATTTTATGTGTTTTGTATAGGAATGATCTATTACAGTTCCAGACTAAACTTCCTGTCAAAATTATGGATTTAAAATTAATAGAGTTTGTTAAAATTATAAGGTATCAGTTGAAATTTCCACTTACATGAATCTTAATTCTTTATCGATGGGGTCAGTGGATGGTTTATCTTAAACAGTTTAAAGTTGACAACAGCATAAGCTTACTTCTAATTAACTGTATCGTTTTATTGCTCTCTGAACCATGTCTAATAAATAATCCAACCACACAAGTTATAAATAACTCAGAAAATGCTTAACTCATGGAGAACATTACTATTTATTATTATCTTACCCGATCTAGCAAATTCCTAAATTTTACATTTTAGTTACTTTTCAAAGAATAAATTTAAAATATACATCCCAAAACAAAGGGTGTAATGCAGTCCTTTAACCTCTTGTTTTTGCTGTGTTACCAATAAAAGTTAAGCCTGTTTTTGTTTTTTTTTGTAATAATACTAGTAAAATTTTATTTAAAGAGTGTACCTAATAGGAGAATAGCATGCTCAAAGTAAACAATGTCCTACATCTATTACAATTTAACTACGACAAAGGAGATTTAAAATAATTTCTTTAGTTACCTGTTCTGAAGACCACGAAATAAACATTCAAGATGACAATGAAACAGACAGTGTATTGTAATGAACACAACATAGCATAATACACCATTCAATAGATTAAAACTTTACCTAACTATTACTTATAAATCATATAACAGAAAACTGTATCCGAGAATTATTTTGTTAACTTAGGAAGGAGATGATGCGACATGTGGTCACGGAAAGTGGGTCTGGCCTTTTAGTTTAGAACTCCATAAACAAATAAGATTGACAACTAAAAATTAATCTATTTTAGTAACGGCTGTATTATGTTGACTAGTTATGTCAAATTATGTACTTCAGTGAAGGGTGGTGAATAAACTAGAGCAGGGGAAAAGCTAGCGAGTAAATGTTTAATTTCTCATACAAGGGAAGACTGAGGATTTGTTTACATATATTTCCTGATAATATTATGAAATTAAAACCTGATTTATTAACTATGTTTTTAATCCAGTTTATTCATAAATGGTTATAGAAATGTAGCTTAATTAAAGCTTCAATCCAACTCTAAAAATGTCATGATATGTGTACTTTGACCTACCTACAGCAACAGGGTTAAACATCCAATGATTAACAAGCCAAAACATTAATAAATTATAACAACAAACATATAACCTTATTTTCAACTAAAAGTGTATATAAAAACAAACCTAGTGTATCTTTGTATCCACTATCTTTGTAATACTCAAGTAAAAACATTTAAAACTGCAGTATTATAAATCCTTCTAGTTTAAGTAGAATTGTTAAAACAATACAAGCTTATACAGACACCACATCATCTTAATAAAAAACTAGTCAATATTACATTTAAACAGGGCCTGAAGTATATACTGGTCCAAGTTGGTCAGGTTACATAAGTGGCTGTGGATATTCAAAACAGTGAGGTAAATCTGTTGTTGCTGAAAAAACACACACAAAAAAATAGTTTCATTGGGTGATTAACTCATAAGTTTGTTAAATCACATGATGTTAAACATGCATCACATTTTCATGATACAAATTTTCCATTACTACTTAAAACTTCATGTTAATTCTGTCAAAACCTAACCCCCCCCACAAAAATATAATAAAATTCTTTGAAAAAAATCTTTAAATCAACAGTTGTAACAAAGATTTCAATAAGGATAACCTGTCAAAACACCCACTTTTATAATAATGCACTTCCTAGATTGGCATCAACTACCACACCATTCTGAAAGTCAGAGATCCTTGCTCTTACTAATTATCTTGCAGATTAACCAGGTCTAGCTACAACCTTACATTTATACGAAAATAAGTGTTCTACAAAAGTATGAATACAAGAGTCCTAATTAGGCACTCAGCCACATATCCAGCAAAAAACCTCTTACTGTTAGACAAAGATCTTCCATTTTTTAATGCCCCAAGGAAGGCTGTTCTTTATTATTTTTTAAAACATCCTACTTCTTCCATTTTCAGTATTGTTGTTACTAGTCTGTATAATACAAGACCATTTCTTAGTAAAAATTCTCTTATAAATACTAGAATACTGTAAGACAGCAATGTGCAACGGTTCTTCACATTAACGACTATCTAATTAAGTATTAAACATCATTCTTTCACAGACACGATAATGCACTGTCTTACACATCACTTTTGCTCTTTTGTTTGTTTGGTTAATTGTGCACAAAGCTACTCAAGGGCTCACTGTCCCTAATTTGAAAATGACAGAGCAGAGGAAAAATGCTTAGTTCACAACTCACTGCCAACTTTTTTTACTCCTTTTTACAAACGAATAGTGCAATAGACCATTACATTATAATGCCCCCCTGCAGTGAAAAGAGAAGCATTTTCAGGGGCAGGTTTCAATCCCTCAACCTACAGAGTGCAAGCAAAGTGCCCTAACCACCAGGTAAAAAAAACAACAACATTAATTCTTTTATACATAATAAAAAACTTCATATATTTGTGTACATTACAAATAATTCATGGCATCTTTCTCAAAACTAACCTGTCTCGCATATCGAACGCATTCCAGAATCCTGTCTCTGAAGATATTTCGAGATAGGCTATTTTCTCTCAGTTTAGGAAAGTGATAAACTATCTTGTTTGAAATCTCTGGTTTAAGAAAATTTTCAATAAATTCGGCATCCCACCTAAATTGGGCACTAAGAATAAAAACAATAACTAAATACTTGTGTTTAAATGTCTGAGCAATTGCACTGTAAACATGTGAAAAATAACAAATCAAACAAATTTACATAAATATTGAATCAAAGTATGATCTACATCCCAATTTTCACTTTAAAATAGTCATTTTACTTCAACAGAGAACTGGCTCAAGATTAATTATTTTTGCTTTAATTAAAAAAGATTTAAGTAACATCTAAAAATTAATTAAGAAACTGAAAAATTAGCCATGAACTCCTAAAAAGTGACTTTATTCCACAAAGGAACCTTGTACAAGGTTTTTAAATACTGGTATCCAACTTTAATCTATTTTGCACTTACTATTCAAGATGTATCTTACGTTCACTTACGATACTAAAAAATATGACAGAAACACTTAACTTTAGGAAAACATGCAAAATTATAACCATGCTGACCAGCAATGAATGCTAAATGCATACTTCATTTGTATATATTTTTATCAAACAATGACAGCAGGCATTACAAAAATATATATATCATTAACACTAACTGTGACACGCTCGATGCTCTCTGTTTGAGGTTAATTAGCTTCAAACCTGAAACAAGCAAATATTTATATACAACTTTAAAAGTTTAGAAAATTATATTAGTACAAAGACAAAAAAGAAATCCAATTCGTTCAAAATCTCTTGTTTCATATCTTTCAATGTTTCAAAGTGAAATGTTAAGTGGTGTTCAGGTTACTGTGAGTAATAAGAAACTTATGAAACAACTTCAAAACAATGTGTTTTTATACAGAGTGGTCCAAAATTGTCTTTCCTATTTTTAAATTTAACGTCTGTTTGTAATTAAGCATGCAGCCACACAAAGGGCTATCTGTATCCTGCCCAACATAGGTACCAAAACCTCCCTTCTAGTATTGTAAGTTTGCAGACATATTGCTGAGCCACTGGAAGGCTTAAAATTTAATAATTAAATAACTAAAGAAATACAACTGTACACTTTTCAACAACTTGTAATCCAACTTAATTAAAAAGTTGTCATGTCAGCAGACTTCCACGTGTGCACCATCAGTGGCTCTCAGCACATCAGCACAGTTACAACAGGAATGAATGACATTCTTTATCATGGTCTCTGACTTCATCATGTTTGCCAAAGGTGAGCAACACAGTGTCCTTAACATACTCTTAAAGAAAGAAGTCTAGCAGAGTGATGTCTGGTGAATGCAGAGGCCATGAAATTGGCCCACCTTGACTAATCCACTGCACTGAGCTTTTTCTCACATGGCTCCCATGTTACAAGGCAATACTACTCACTGGAGTATAAAAACAACATGACAATAGAAAACTGTTTCAGTTGGCTACAAGAGGTTACAACTGTAAGATTGTATTTATTTAATTATTCAATTTTAAAATAGAAAAGAATTCTGGACCATGTTGTACTTACAAAACAAACAAAGTGAGAGAGCATTAACAGAGTTTATTGAACAAATGACCGATTTTATTACCGATGTTTAAACTCGGAGTAGGCGTAAGCCAGCAAGTCAGCCAGGCCCCCACTACCCCTGATGACAACAACTGGAAACTGTTTCTTTAGATGATCAAGAATGAATCTAACAGAGTCATACCCTCCCTGTATCAATATGGCAACCACAGGTACTTCACTTGAACCAAAAGTACCTTTGTTGTACATTGCTGAAACTGTAAAATGAACACCAATCGTTCAGTCTTGTAGTATCTGTATGAACAAAGCATCTTGAACACAATTTCAAATGTTTAAAAAAATGGCCTGTATTATTTAATTCAAAACTAAACATCATGATAAATTTATGAAATTGTTATCTATACACCAAAGTGTATGTACCTACACCAAAATACTTCAGTGTTTTATATATATATATACTATAAATTACACATAAACTACCTTTAAACCCAAGTACACACAATTTACATGAACTGAAGGTTAAAATCACACTTTCTACAAGTTATGTTCTAAGTCCACTTCTGCCCTTGAATATACTTGCTCCATTGTTGACGTAGTTTGGCCTAATGAGCAAGATTACACTACTACTCAACACTGCAATTCTGATTACAAGTTTGTTTTATTGCAATAAGCTTTTGGCTCTTAAAATTTTCTTTTGTAGCCACAACTTTCATTTCACAGATAAGAATGCTGACCCCTCACCCTCCCTACTGACTTAGAATGTGGTTTCAAAGACCATTCTGGTAGTCCACACTGGTTTGCAATATGTTTTTAAAGCCTACTATTGTTGTCCACTTATGCTTGGAATATGTTTCCTTAGTCCATTCTGTTTGTCCACATTGATTCAGAATGTGATTTCAGAGCCCATTGTTATGCTCAGTAACTTACTGTTTAAGTTTTTCAGATTTATGAAGAAAACTACAGACTCCTGCCTTTCACATGTTGTCTTTTTGTTTCTTTGTAATCAAATAATCTTGTTAATTAAATATCTTTCCTCAATAAATCAACCTGCAGCAAAACTGTAACATAAAATGCTGTGAACCATGTATGGGTAATGTGTCATCCCTCATGCCACAACTTGCATATCTGGTAACATGCTACAGCATCATCAGATACAAATAATTCCTTAATGGTACTGTTGACTTCATAATAATAATCATCAGAAATTGTTGACTAGATTCAAACCCAGTCCTCAGATGGGTGCCCTAAATGTTAACTTCACCACATGCAAATCCCCACCATGAAACAATGTAAATTTTATCTTACATGTAACTTCAAGTGCTAGATTAAATGTATGTGATATTCCGAGATCTAAATATTAAATCTGATTTTTTTTAAATACAAACATTTCTGTACTTAAGTTTACTTTTCAGATTAACAGTAAGAATTAATAACATTAAATATCATAATCATGACATTCTTTGTCCAATATTGATTTATCATATTTATTGCTCAACGAATACATGAAACTTATTACTTAGTCTTAAAATTAAGTTTCTCACACTTTCATTTTAGCACAAGAGACAGTTAAGTTAATTACAATGTACATCATAAAATTTTATACAATTATTAAGCTCATGTTTGGTTAAAGGAAAAGTTTCCATGTCACCTTGTTTTTCTTCATCAGTTTGCTGGGTTTCCAAAGCAGCTGCCAAATACTGCTCAAATCTAAGCAGGAAATAGTTGATTCCTGTTTTGGCAATAGTGTTATCGTTTACCACAACAAAGTGAGAGTGATAAGTGTTAAGTTCATACTTTTCATCTTCAGGAACATTTCCTTCATTTTCTATCATCACTAAATTTGTCTGGAAAAAACAAAACAAAACAAAACACGATATATAAATACCTTAAACTATACACTTCTGTTTATGAGTTTGCAGTTTGTACACAGAACAAAAAAAAAGATATTATATACTGTACGCAAACACGACAAATCACATTTAAGAGTTCGTAGAAATGAATGGTTTTCTAAATAACAAAATAAAGAAACTTTTAAAAGTTCATACATAATAAGAACTATCGTAAGCCCTTGTGTACTTTTTCACACATGTACGCCACTGACGAAACAGTCCAATGATATTTAACCCTAATGGACATTTTATTCTGGAAGTTCTAAAAGTGTACTCAGAACTGGCTCAGTAACTGTGAAAATACAAGTTGAAGACAAGAAAGTAAATTTTCAATTTACCACCACCATTACTACCATTCTTTGGTAAATATTGGATATACACTTGTAGGAGCACAATACACTTAAGTCACAAGTCTTAACAACACTACATTTCCCTCACAAATCCACCTACAATCCCTTACAAAAAATATTAGAATTTCAAAAGCTGTTTTATCAAATGATAAATATATGTGAAGCAACAATGCAAACGAAGTACAGTACCTACACTTGTTGAAAAAAATTCATTAGAACTTGTTAACAAGCCACCAAAAACAAGATCTAAATTAAAAACTTTATTTCATTAAAATCTTCTTAACTCAGAGCACTGTTTTTTCTACCTCTGTGATGGCATACCTGCACACAAAACGTTAAAAAATTACAATGCAGTAACAACATTATGCAAATTAATATTTACAAGTACAATTTGCCGAGTTCTGATACTGCAGAGAAAATGTATTTTATATCAAAAAATGTTTTAGTACTGAAAGTCACCAAACATAAAGTGAAGCCAAAATATGAAGAATTTATTATGTGATGAAGTAACCAAGCAACTTATGATGTTATGTTAAAAACTTGTAATTTTTTTGTTAAAAATCAGTGTTGTCTTTGGCTTTAATTTCTGTATATATTTCTTCCATTTTTATAATTGTTTTTGTTTACCGTTCACAGGTTAATTTAAGTTTTTTCTACTTTTTTGTTATCTAAAAATTAGTTCTTCAGTTTTGTTTATCAATACATTTAGATAAAAACCTAAAAGATGGTAAATGAAATTAGTGTTAGCAGAAAACTATCACCTGATGAAACTTCATGTACCCAAACTCACAACATGATAGTTTAACAACAACTTTAATAAGATCACTATTTTTCATGGCAACACAACAGACATCTTCAATTCTCAAATCTCGATATCTAATCACATATAAACTAGAAACGTTACTTAATTTTAGTTTTACGTAAATTACTAACAAATTTCTTATTATATTCACTACCCCATAACAACATGAAAAATTTCTGGTACTATATAAAATAGAAATTTCAAGGAGAAGATAACTTAGTAGTTGTTCATATAGTAGCCTAACAGGAATATCTAGAGAAATCTAAAACTTCAAGTGACTCAATAAAAGAGACTTAACTGTGAATTACAACTTTCCACGAGCATGAAGGATAACTACTTTCCCTTTGGAAAATATTCAAAACATAAGGTTTGAAATGTGTTCTTCTTTCTCTCATACTAATTTCTGTTTATCTTTCTCAAACGTCAAAAAACAGGAGAGTAATGATAGACTGTTGGCAAACAGTTTCCATTAACTACCATGACCAAGATGAAAGTCATGTTAACTACAGTTTTTGTCCAAAATTCCTTTTAACTTTTCTATTTTGTTGGTTCAAAAATCAAAAGTATTTAAAAATAGCACTTCAAATCTATCTTTTGCCGCCAACACGTCACTGCTCAACAGGTCCCAATGGAGAAATTTTGGAATCTGGTGCCACCTACAACTCAGTAAAGGGATTCAAGGCATGAAAGAATCAGTTTTAAGGCTTATTTATCATACTGGTCACACAAAATATATCACACAGAACTGACCAATAATTGTAATGATGTTCGGGATGACATATTAAAAGGTGGTTGTTATGCTTATAACACTTCATTCTCAAGACTTACCCTTCCATCAAACACTTCGCTATACAAGAGAAAATCTTCTCGTATGCGATTCCAATCAGGGTCAGAGGATTACTTGGAGTAACACTCTGACTTGGATGTTTGTGACACTGAAGAGTCTGTCGGTGAAGAATTTCATCACTGACAGCATCACCAATGACCTTGGAAATTCCGATGTTAATTCCATTTGTGACAATCCACATGCTTGTTGTGTTAGCAGCCTAGAAGTTAATATGTTACTTAACATAACACAATGATAATAATAACAGTTTGTAAAAAACATCGAAGTAAAATTTTAATTAAATATTATATATGATTTTTTTACGTACAGAAAGAAACCAGTACCTCACTAATTATATTCTAACATTCTAGCTGGCATTACCTTACTAGTTATATTGTAACATTCTAGCTGGCATTACCTCACTAGTTATATTCAAACATTCTAGCTGGCATTACCTTACTAATTATATTCTAACATTCTAGTTAGCATTACCTTACTAGTTATATTCTAACATTCCAGCTGGCATTACCTTACTAGTTTTATTCAAACATTCTAGCTGGCATTACCTTACTGGTTTTATTCAAACATTCTGGCTGGCATTACTTTACTGGTTATATTCTAACATTCTAGCTGGCATTACCTCACTAGTTTTATTCAAACATTCTGGCTGGCATTACCTTACTAGTTATATTCTTACATTCTAGCTGGCATTACCTCACTAATTATATTCTAACATTCTAGCTGGCATTACCTCACTAGTTATATTCTAACATTCTAGCTGGCATTACCTTACTAGTTATATTCTAACATTCTAGCTGGCATTACCTCACTAGTTATATTCTAACATTCTAGCTGGCATTACCTTACTGGTTATATTCTAACATTCTAGCTGGCATTACCTTACTGGTTATATTCTAACATTCTAGCTGGCATTACCTTACTAGTTATATTCTAACATTCTAGTTAGCATTACCTCACTAGTTTTATTCAAACATTCTAGCTGGCATTACCTTACTAATTATATTCTAACATTCTAGTTAGCATTACCTTACTGGTTATATTCTAACATTCTAGTTGGCATTACCTCACTAGTTTTATTCAAACATTCTAGCTGGCATTACCTTACTGGTTATATTCTAACATTCTAGCTGGCATTACCTTACTGGTTATATTCTAACATTCTAGCTGGCATTACCTTACTAGTTTTATTCAAACATTCTGGCTGGCATTACTTTACTGGTTATATTCTGGCTGGCATTACCTTACTAGTTTTATTCAAACATTCTGGCTGGCATTACCTTACTAGTCATATTCTGGCTGGCATTACCTTACTAGTTTTATTCAAACATTCTAGCTGGCATTACTTTACTAGTTATATTCTAACATTCTAGCTGGCATTACCTCACTAGTTTTATTCAAACATTCTAGCTGGCATTACCTTACTAGTTATATTCTAACATTCTAGCTGGCATTACCTCACTAATTATATTCTAACATTCTAGCTGGCATTACCTCATTAGTTATATTCTAACATTCTAGCTGGCATTACCTTACTAGTTATATTCTAACATTCTAGCTGGCATCACCTCACTGGTTATATTCTAACATTCTAGCTGGCATTACCTCACTGGTTATATTCTAACATTCTGGCTGGCATTACCTTACTGGTTATATTCTGGCTGGCATTACCTTACTAGTTTTATTCAAACATTCTGGCTGGCATTACTTTACTGGTTATGTTCTAACATTCTGGCTGGCATTACCTCACTGGTTTTATTCAAACATTCTGGCTGGCATTACCTTACTGGTTATGTTCTAACATTCTGGCTGGCATTGCCTCACTAATTATATTCTAACATTCTGGCTGGCATTACCTCACTGGTTATGTTCTAACATTCTGGCTGGCATTACCTTACTGGTTATATTCTAACATTCTGGCTGGCATCACCTCACTGGTTATATTCTAACATTCTGGCTGGCATTACCTCACTGGTTATATTCTAACATTCTGGCTGGCATTACCTTACTAGTTATATTCTAACATTCTAGCTGGCATTACCTTACTAATTATATTCTAAACATTCTAGTTAGCATTACCTCACTGGTTTTATTCAAACATTCTAGCTGGCATTACCTTACTAATTATATTCTAACATTCTAGTTAGCATTACCTTACTAGTTAAATTCTAACATTCTGGTTAGCATTACCTCACTAGTTTTATTCAAACATTCTAGCTGGCATTACCTTACTGGTTATATTCTAACATTCTAGCTGGCATTACCTTACTGGTTTTATTCAAACATTCTAGCTGGCATTACCTTACTGGTTATATTGTAACATTCTAGCTGGCATTACCTTACTAATTATATTCTAACATTCTGGTTGGCATTACCTTACTAGTTATGTTCTAACATTCTGGCTGGCATTACCTCACTGGTTATATTCTAACATTCCAGCTGACATTACCTTACTAGTTTTATTCAAACATTCTGGCTGGCATTACCTTACTGGTTTTATTCAAACATTCTAGCTGGCATTACCTTACTAATTATATTCTAGCTGACATTACCTTACTGGTTATATTCTTACATTCTGGCTGGCATTACCTCACTAATTATATTCTAACATTCTCGCTGGCATTACCTTACTAATTATGTTCTAACATTCTGGTTAGCATTACCTCACTGGTTTTATTCAAACATTCTAGCTGGCATTACCTTACTGGTTATGTTCTAACATTCTGGCTGGCATTACCTTACTGGTTATATTCTGGCTGGCATTACCTTACTAGTTTTATTCAAACATTCTGGCTGGCATTACCTTACTGGTTATATTGTAACATTCTAGCTGGCGTTACTTTACTAATTATATTCTAACATTCTAGTTGGCGTTACCTTACTGGTTTTATTCAAACATTCTGGCTGGCATTACCTTACTGGTTTTATTCAAACATTCTAGCTGGCATTACCTTACTAATTATATTCTAACATTCTCGCTGACATTACCTTACTGGTTATATTCTTACATTCTAGCTGGCATTACCTCACTAATTATATTCTAACATTCTAGCTGGCATTACCTCACTAGTTATATTCTAACATTCTAGCTGGTATTACCTTACTAGTTATATTCTAACATTCTAGCTGGCATTACCTTACTAGTTATATTCTAACATTCTAGCTGGCATCACCTCACTAGTTATATTCTAACATTCTAGCTGGCATTACCTCACTAGTTTTATTCTAACATTCTAGCTGGCATTACCTTACTAATTATATTCTAACATTCTAGCTGGTCTAATCAGTACTTTATGAAAGACAGTTACAGTAATACTATGGATTACTACAGGTTCTAAATAAAGAAAGACAAAACTTAGTTCTGGATACAAAGATTTTTTCTTGGAGGTTTGGAAAATAACCTGAAATTACATTTTGAACATTTGCAAGGTTTAAAACATTAATACATAACTAGATAATATAACTTAAATGTTCTTGTTATAATTTTATATTAATCAAAATGAAATGTCAAAATCTTTGACCAAACCAACTGCTTTAATTTACAAGTTGTCAGTGGTTTTCAATGCTTACTGGTACCTCCCAAATGTTTCCAGCTAAACCAAATGGTCCAGCTGGATGCTGGGTAAGCAGTTGTTAACACTTACTAACAGTATTTTAAGGCTTCTGGCTGAACCAAAATGCCCATCTTGACAATGGATTAGTGTTTTTAACATTCATTAACAGCATTGTAAGGTTTAAAAAAAATTTGCTTTAATTTTTGCATAATACCTAAAAAATTCAGAGTTCAACCTTAAAAAAGTGTCATATTTTATTGAAAAAGTGAACAAATTTGCTACTGAAAATTAAGAGTTTAACAAACTTTAATAAAAAAGTAATTTCAACATAAAAATCATTAAAACATTTTATTATGCAAGTTGTATAACTTCACATTATGAAGTCACACACACACCAACTATAGATAAAACACCCAGAGGGGTATTTACCTTGATTAATCCCTTCTGGAAATTTTCAAGCTGCCTGGAATTTTTCCAGTTTGTTAAAGGAGCCACATTAGATACAATAACCAAAACAATACGAGGATTGCTTAAATTCCAATCTTGAGAAACAACCTCAGCAACTTCTTCCATGTTAACATCGTGACTGACTCGAATGAATGGTCGGCCCTAAGAAAGGTTAGTTCATTTGTAATTAGGAGCAAACTGTGTTGGTTTTACCTCAAAACACTTTCCCTTAGATCAACTGTGGTTCTGTAAACCTACAACTGTGCACTTACATTTGTTTTGTTTTTCCAGATGGAGTAACACACACACACTTCAATGGAAAACAACAATTATTATGTTCATCGAAGTTAATCATATCACCAACAATTTACCAATCTTGTAAAAAAATGTTGGTATGCTCATGTAAGTTTGAGTTTAGTGTCACGTCCTAAAACCTCAATCAATCTCTAATTACATACAACAATGTTGTTAGAAACAGAATAAAATGGAACATTTAATACTTCAAAACAAGAATAAAACTATTTAAATTTAAAAATGTTCAACACTTCAAGACTGAGGAGAAATAATACAACAAACGTTTATATTTTTTAAAGATTAATATTTATACTGGTCCAAATTCAATGATAACAACAAAACCATATGCATGTTATTTGTTGCTCTTTGATGTCTCTGAGTTAGCAATTGAACTTTTTGAAATATACCTTCCTGAACACCAAAATACAGGTGAATCCTGGCAAAAGTTTTACATTAAATAAAAAATTAGTGTTTTGCTACTTAAAACACCTTATTGTTCCTATTAAAGTAAAATACTATTCACAGAGTGTCAAGCTGTCACTGTATTCAATCACATTCTGTTTTACAATTTCTCAGTGAATGGTACATTATAGAAATTTACCTATAAACAAAAAAGACTGAGTGCATACTGGAGTGATTTAAATATTTGACACTAAAATTAATAAAAAAAAATTACCTTTACTCTCTAGAAAATAAATGTATTTCAGCCAGTGTTTACCTACTGTATTTCAATATGAAACACTTTTACTACTAGTCCACATAGAAAATAAATGTATTTCAGCCAGTGTTTCCCTACTGTATTTCAATATGAAACACTTGTACTACTAGTCTACACAGAAAATA
Source organism: Tachypleus tridentatus (assembly GCF_004210375.1). Taxonomy (NCBI): domain Eukaryota; kingdom Metazoa; phylum Arthropoda; class Merostomata; order Xiphosura; family Limulidae; genus Tachypleus; species Tachypleus tridentatus. The sequence continues at coordinate 103,106,181 of NC_134827.1, forward strand.
AATGTATTTCAGCCAGTGATTCCCTACTGTATTTCATTATGAAACACTTGTACTACTAGTCCACAAGGAAAATAAATGTATTTCAACCAGTGTTTCCCTACTGTATTTCAATATGAAATACTTTTACTACTAGAACACATAGAAAATAAATGTATTTCAGCCAGTGTTTCCCTATTGCATTTCAATATGAAACACTTTTAATACTACTAGTCCACATAGAAAATAAATGTATTTCAGCCAGTGTTTCCCTACTGTATTTCATTATGAAACACTTTTACTACTAGTCCACATAGAAAATAAATGTATTTCAGCCAGTGTTTCCCTACTGCATTTCAATATCAAACACTTTTACTACTAGTCCACATAGAAAATAAATGTATTTCAGCCAGTGTTTCCCTACTGCATTTCAATATCAAACACTTTTACTACTAGTCCACATAGAAAATAAATGTATTTCAGCCAGTGTTTCCCTACTGTATTTCAATATGAAACACTTTTACCACTAGTCCACATAGAAAATAAATGTATTTCAGCCAATGTTTCCCTACTGTATTTCAATATGAAACACTTCTACTACTAGTCCACATAGAAAATAAATGTATTTCAGCCAGTGTTTCCCAACTGTATTTCAATATGAAACACTTTTACTACTAGTCCACATAGAAAATAAATGTATTTCAACCAGCGTTTCCCTACTGTATTTCAATATCAAACACTTGTACTACTAGTCCACATAGAAAATAAATGTATTTCAGCCAATGTTTCCCTACTGTATTTCAATATGAAACACTTTTACTACTAGTCCACACAGAAAATAAATGTATTTCTGCCAGTGTTTCCCAACTGTATTTCAATATCAAACACTTTTACTACTAGTCCACATAGAAAATAAATGTATTTCAACCAGTGTTTCCCTACTGTATTTCAATATGAAACACTTTTTCTACTAGTCCACACAGTAAATAGTAGTAGTAGCAGTAGTCATGGAACAGTAACAAACTGAACCATCTCTTGTGAATAAAAGTAGTAGTAGTCATGTAACAATAACAAACTCAACCATCTCTTGTGAATAAATAGTAGTAGTCATAGTTGTCATGTAACAGTGACAAACTGAACCATTTCTTGTGGATAAATAGTAGTAGTAGTCATGTAACAGTAACAAACTGAACCATCTCTTGTGGATAAATAGTAGTAGTTATAGTAGTCATGTAACAGTAACAAACTGAACCATCTCTTGTGAATAAATAGTAGTAGTCATAGTAGTCATGTAACAAACTAAACCATCTCTTGTGGATAAATAGTAGTAGTAGTAGTCATGTAACAAACTGCACCATCTCTTGTGGATAAATAATAGTAGTAGTAGTCATGTAACAAACTGCACCATCTCTTGTGAATAAATAGCAGTAGTCATAGTAGTCATGTAACAAACTGAACCATCTCTTGTGAATAAATAGCAGCAGTCATAGTAGTCATGTAACAAACTGAACCATCTCTTGTGAATAAATAGCAGTAGTCATAGTAGTCATGCAACAAACTGAACCATCTCTTGTGGATAAATAGTAGTAGTCATGTAACAGTAACAAACTGAACCATCTCTTGTGGATAAATAGTAGTAGTAGTCATGTAACAGTAACAAACTGAACCATCTCTTGTGGATAAATAGTAGTAGTAGTAGTAATGTAACAGTAACAAACTGAACCATCTCTTGTGAATAAAGAGTAGTAGTCATGTAACAGTAACAAACTGAACCATCTCTTGTGGATAAATAGTAGCAGTAGTCATGTAACAGTAACAAACTGAACCATCTCTTGTGGATAAATAGTAGTAGTAGTACTAACGTTACAGTAACAAACTGAACCATCTCTTGTGGATAAATAGTAGTAGTAGTAATGTAACAGCAACAAACTGAACCATCTCTTGTGGATAAATAGTAGTAGTACTAGTAGTAATGTAACAGTAACAAACTGAACCATCTCTTGTGAATAAATAGTAGTAGTAGTAATGTAACAGTAACCAACTGAACCATCTCTTGTGAAAAAATAGTAGTAGAAGTAATGTAACAGTAACCAACTGAACCATCTCTTATGAATAAGTAGTTGTAGTAGTAATGTAACAGTAACAAACTGAACCATCTCTTGTCAATAAGTAGTAGTAGTAGTAGTAGTCATGTAACAGTAACAAACTGAATCATCTCTTGTGAATAAATAGTAGTAGTAGTCATGTAACAGTAACAAACTGAATCATCTCTTGTGAATAAATAGTAGTAGTAGTCATGTAACAGTAATAAACTGAACCATCTCTTGTGAATAAGTAGTAGTAGTCATGTAACAGTAACAAACTGAATCATCTGTTGTGAATAAATAGTAGTAGTAGTCATGTAACAGTAACAAACTGAATCATCTCTTGTGAATAAATAGTAGTAGTAGTCATGTAACAGTAACAAACTGAACCATCTCTTGTGAATAAATAGTAGGAGTAGTCATGTAACAGTAACAAACTGAACCATCTCTTGTGAATAAGTAGTAGTAGTCATGTAACAGTAACAAACTGAATCATCTCTTGTGAATAAATAGTAGTAGTAGTAATGTAACAGTAACAAACTGAACCATCTCTTGTCAATAAGTAGTAGTAGTAGTAGTAGTCATGTAACAATAACAAACTGAACCATCTCTTGTGAATAAGTAGTAGTAGTAGTAGTAGTCATGAAACAGTAACAAACTGAACCATCTCTTGTGAATAAGTAGTAGTAGTAGTCATGTAACAGTAACAAACTGAACCATCTCTTGTGAATAAGTAGTAGTAGTAGTCATGTAACAGTAACAAACTGAATCATCTCTTGTGAACAAATAGTTGTAGTAGTAATGTAACAGTAACAAACTGAACCATCTCTTGTGAATAAGTAGTAGTAGTACTAGTAGTCATGTAACAGTAACAAACTGAACCATCTCATGTGAATAAGTAGTAGTAGTAGTAGTAGTCATGTAACAGTAACAAACTGAACCATCTCTTGTGAATAAGTAGTAGTAGTAGTAGTAGTCATGTAACAGTAACAAACTGAATCATCTCCTGTGAATAAATAATAGCAGTAGTATTCATGTAACAATAACAAACTGAGCCATTTCTTGTGAATAAATAATAGCAGTAGTATTCATGTAACAATAAAAAACTGAACCATCTCTTGTGGATAAATAGTAGTAGTAGTCATGTAACAGTAACAAACTGAACAATCTCTTGTGAATAAGTAGTAGTAGTCATGTAACAGCAACAAACTGAACCATCTCTTGTGAATAAGTAGTAGTAGTAGTAGTGTAGTCATGCAACAGTGACAAACTGAACCATCTCTTGTGAATAAATAATAGCAGTAGTATTCATGTAACAATAACAAACTGAGCCATCTCTTGTGAATAAATAATAGCAGTAGTATTCATGTAACAATAACAAACTGAACCATCTCTTGTGAATAAAGAGTAGTCATAGTAGTCATGTAACAGTAACAAACTGAACCATCTCTTCTGAATAAAGAGTAGTCATAGTAGTCATGTAACAGTAACAAACTGAACCATCTCTTGTGAATAAATAGTAGTAGTAGTAGTAGTAGTCATGTAACAGTAACAAACTGAACCATCTCTTGTGAATAAGTAGTAGTAGTAGTAGTAGTCATGTAACAGTAACAAACTGAACCATCTCTTGTGAATAAGTAGTAGTAGTAGTAGTAGTCATGTAACAGTAACAAACTGAATCATCTCTTGTGAATAAATAATAGCAGTAGTATTCATGTATTCATTAACAATAACAAACTGAACCATCTCTTGTGGATAAATAGTAGTAGTAGTCATGTAACAGTAACAAACTGAACCATCTCTTGTGAATAAGTAGTAGTAGTCATGTAACAGCAACAAACTGAACCATCTCTTGTGAATAAGTAGTAGTAGTAGTAGTGTAGTCATGCAACAGTAACAAACTGAACCATCTCTTGTGAATAAATAATAGCAGTAGTATTCATGTAACAATAACAAACTGAGCCATCTCTTGTGAATAGATAATAGCAGTAGTATTCATGTAACAATAACAAACTGAACCATCTCTTGTGAATAAAGAGTAGTCATAGTAGTCATGTAACAGTAACAAACTGAACCATCTCTTGTGAATAAATAGTAGTAGTAGTCATGTAACAGTAACAAACTGAACCATCTCTTCTGGATAAATGGTAGTAGTAGTGATGTAACAGTAACAAACTGAACCATCTCTTGTGAATAAATAGTAGTAGTAGTAGTAGTAATGTAACAGTAACAAACTGAACCATCTCTTGTGAATAGTAGTAGTAGTAGTAGTAATGTAACAGTAACAAACTGAACCATCTCTTGTGAATAAGTAGTAGTAGTCATGTAACAGCAACAAACTGAACCATCTCTTGTGAATAAGTAGTAGTAGTAGTAGTGTAGTCATGCAACAGTAACAAACTGAACCATCTCTTGTGAATAAATAATAGCAGTAGTATTCATGTAACAATAACAAACTGAGCCATCTCTTGTGAATAAATAATAGCAGTAGTATTCATGTAACAATAACAAACTGAACCATCTCTTGTGAATAAAGTAGTCATAGTAGTCATGTAACAGTAACAAACTGAACCATCTCTTGTGAATAAAGAGTAGTCATAGTAGTCATGTAACAGTAACAAACTGAACCATCTCTTGTGAATAAATAGTAGTAGTAGTAGTAGTAGTCATGTAACAATAACAAACTGAACCATCTCTTGTGAACAAAGAGTACTAGTCATAGTAGTCATGTAACAATAACAAACTTAACTGTCTCTTAGTTATGATTAAGGAGTCATGTAAGAATAACAAACTGAACTGTCTCTTAGTTATGATTAAGGAGTCATGTAACAATAACAAACTGAACTGTCTCTTACTTATGATTAAGGAGTCATGTAACAATAACAAACTGAACTGTCTCTTACTTATGATTAAGGAGTCATGTAACAATAACAAACTGAACTGTCTCTTAGTTATGATTAAGGAGTCATGTAACAATAACAAACTGAACTGTCTCTTACTTATGATTAAGGAGTCATGTAACAATAACAAACTGAACTGTCTCTTACTTATGATTAAGGAGTCATTTAACAATAACAAACTGAACTGTCTCTTACTTATGATTAAGGAGTCATGTAACAATAACAAACTAAACCAGTCAACTTCTATCACTAAAAAATACTCTTACACTGATATTTTGTCTAAACTACAACTTTATTGTACTGGAAGTTATTTTTTCTTTTGAGAACAATAACACTGGGGAACACTTTTTCAGTAACTTTGAGTTGCATTGGATATTTTAACTGATTCTGAAGGAGTTTTAGGCGCTGATTTCAAATCTGAAATTAGTTTTTCTCTACAAGCTCTAGTTTGTATGCAATTTGAGGTTAATGAAATTGTACAAATGTGAACTTGCGTAAACCATGTATGAGCATTTTCACGTCCATATATATAGATAGCTTCTAATATTTTGATCATTCTTCTTTTGTTTCAGATCAAACATGGCTTCCAAAAATAGATATCATTGCAGAAACAAGCCTGATGCCTTCTGCTACATATGTGGATGCTACACACTCAATCGTCAGAGACGTAACATATCCTCGTTAGTCAAAGCGTGCCTGCAAGGCATATGTTGAAGTTCAAATTGCTTAAAATCTGTAGCTTGCAGACAAAAACCGACTTCAGATTTGAAATCAACACACTCAAATTGACTATAGAAAGGTCTTTTTTTAAATGCAACAAAATGAGTGTTCCCCAGTGTAATACAAATTTAAGACACCAGAAATATATTTTCTGTACATTTTAATTCTCAGCATCGTAAATTCAGTTAGTCAAACAGTCAAACTTAAAAGCAATCACAAGCTTTTGTTTATCATCCCTCAAAAGCCTCAATTTTCACTTCTGAAAATTGTTTACAAAATAATTTTGTTATTATGAACCAAACAGCAAGTTTAATAGTTGAGTAACATAACATTGTCTTTACAATATCATTCACATGCACTAGAAAAGGATTTGTTTAAGCAGCTGTAGATCAGAAAACCTGATGGATGTGGTAGTATAATCAGATTGTCATAAAACTGAAAATAAAAAATCTTGTCTTGTTCTGTATAATGGCTAAGCCGAACCTCTTGATCACTAAAGTAAAACTGATCATCTCTGTGACTTTACTTACCTGATTAAGGTTTCCAATAAGGGCACATAACAGCATTGCAAATGTATTTGTTGTAATTTTACATCCCACTACCGAGAAGGTTTTCCACTTAGCATTAGGGCTCACCAAGAGCACTGGTTTATGACAACAAAACCTAAGATGAAACACTATTTTTGTCCAAAATTTATGAGAAATAAAGATTTATAATATTTACACAATGAAATGAATTGTGTCTTTTTACACAGCAGGTCTGAAAACCATTGGTACTGAGTGAAATGTCTAATCAGTAGAAGCTGTAACATACACGTACAGTTAAAATCATTATTTACATATCTTAGTGAAAACTATATAAAGCTAGTAAAGATACCATTACGTAACATCACACAAATTACTGATTAAGAAATACCTTCAAATATTTGAGATCAATCCTGGATGATTATAAATAAAAGTTAGTTCTATGACAACAGATATTTATAGATATCTGATGAAAAACATGCGAGTGAAAGATGAAAAACTGAGTTAAAGGGATAAGTGGGACAATAGCTCACCTAACTCTGAAATTCATTACAAGTTTCAACCTGGTAACTTCATAGATTCCTATTAAAACATCTTAATCATTAAGATGTGAAACTTTAAATACCTGTTGCTCATACTCAAAATTCTTCCAGAAGGAAACTGTCCCCTTTCCTGCAATATAACGAGGTGCTGGAACCTCCCTCCTGCCATGTCTTGACACACTACTCTTCTGTCGATGTGAAGCTGAAGACTCTTCATCAGCTTGTTTTGAATCTGAACCAAGTTCCTGAACTGGTTTACCTGTAGCTTCATCTAGTATTTCATCTAACTACAAAGAATTTAAAATACTGTCAATACATGGAACCTGTCAAATGCAAAACTATGTAAAATTTTTAATGTCTCCAAAAGTACCGATTAACCCCCAGATCTTGAAAACTATTTTTTAAATAAAGAAACATCAGACATGTACACTTCTTTTACATATAAACATTACTTTACTTTTACACATAAACATTACTTTACTTTTACATATAAACATTACTTTACTTTAACACATAAACATTACTTTACTTTTACACATAAACATTACTTTACTTTTACATATAAACATTACTTTACTTTTACACATAAACATTACTTTACTTTTACACATAAACATTACTTTACTTTTACATATAAACATTACTTTACTTTTACACATAAACATTACTTTACTTTTACACATAAACATTACTTTACTTTTACATATAAACATTACTTTACTTTTACACATAAACATTACCTTACTTTTACACATAAACATTATTTTACTTTTATGTATAAACATTTGAAAGAAAACTAAAACAAATGCTTTAGTGTGAATCAATTTTACTAAAGTGGCTTTTAAATATTAACAGCATTTAATGTTAAACTTTAAACAATTTATAAAATTGATGAATGTTATTCAGGTCCATGCAAACAATTTAAATTTTAGCTCTTTCTGCTTTGTTTCATAATTCATATAGAAAATTACAGGTTAGTCTGGAGCTAAAATAAAATGTGTACCCTAACCTTTCAAAATAAAAACAACATCTTAGCAAAATACTACCCAAATTGTAATTGTTTTAATTCTCTAAATGATGAAAACAACATTAACACAGTTATTTACAAGTAGCATTTATCAGTAAGCACATCTAAGGCTAATTATATATTTAAAACACAAATTAACATCTGCACAGAAAGAATACACTAAATAAATTCTCAGTTGTTATCTGACTTTGAAAATGGGCTGTCAATTCCAAGAATGACTGTACAGTACGTTTGTGTTTTTTTTTTTAAATCTTGAATGCCCAAGGATACTTACTACTAATTTGACTTAATGTACTAACAAGTGGATAATTCAATGTTATTGTTAACAGCTGTAAAATGAATTTGATACAACATAGTTACACTTTGAAGTTATATATATTAAAACTGATACAGTAATGGGAAAGCGAGATTAAATACAATTAAAAAACTATTAATACAAGACTGCTAATATGTCAATTAATGTAATATTATGTTCTAGTTCTAACGTTCTAATTCTAGATTTTTTTAAGATATGAACAATTATAGACCTGAATAAATAAAGTGTTTGCCATGTACTTGGAAGTCAGATAGGACTACACAATTCACGCATGTACAATGATCATGGCATTGCTACTGGTGTAACAATTTTGCTATTCTACAAGCCGTTGTTTTAAGTTTTAATTACAGAGAAGCCTGGATTATTCAACTACCCTTTACGGTCTTCTTAAAAAGTTACACCTGTTAACATTTATTTACACAAATTATGAAAAAGTAATAAAAACACTTGAATATGTTATAGTTTTTGGAAATTTCTAATAACACTCTATAAAATATTATTAAAAACTACAAATAAGCATTCAATAACACGATGTAACTCAAATCTTGTTCCTGGATAGTATGTGTTATTTCTTAACTGCTTGTGTTGTAAAAGTACAGAGAATGACCATTATTCCCTTCAAACTTTGCTTTTGTGACCTGGATAATGAAATTTAGAAATTAACCTATTTTCTATGTAATAACGAACAAATTTGCATATTTTCACTTACGTAAGGTCTGAATAAAACAACATATGAATCAAGATTTACATGTATTTATACTAAAGTTATACAAAAATGTTTATATGTGGGTAGTTTTTCGAGATTTGCGAATGTAATGTAAATCACTTTCACGTCTCAGCCCCCAAATATAGTCTCTCATCATGTTTTCCTTATACGCTCCTTGGTAGCAGCGTTCAAAGTCCAGTATATCTTAGTGGAAGCGCTCGTCTTGCTCCTCTGAGTATGCTCCCATGTTCTCCTTGAATTTATCAAGATGAGAGTCAAGTATTTGGACTTTCAGAGATATCCTGCAACCCATTTTACCGTAGTTCTCACCAGAGCCTCAACGAGTTCCACATAATTTTCGGCTTTGTGATTTCCCAAGAATTTTCGAATTATTGCGACAAAGCTGCCCCAAGCTTTTTTTTTCCTTCCTGCTGAACTTCTTGAGGATTTCTGTGCACTCCAGGATCTTTATTTGTAGTCCAACGAAGACACCAGCTTTGACCTTTGCTTCAGACAGCTTCGAGAAGAAGTCTCGAAGGTACTTGAAGGCTGCAGACTCCTTATCAAGAACTGTGGCAAATTTTTCATAAGACCCAATTTAATGTGCAATAGTGGGAACAACACCTTCTGGAGGTCCACTAGTGGCTCACACTTGACATTGAGTTTCCCACAGAGAATTCCGTCAATTGTGGCCAGTGCTTCCTGTTGTAGTGCTGCGGTGTCCCTGCTGTCCCAAAGGCAAAGATAACAAGGAAACTTGGTAAAACCTACTTGAAGACCCATCAGAAATGCCACCATTTTGAAGTTTTCAATAACCTCCCAGCCATACTCATCACAGTTCAAGGCTTCTAGCAAGGTCTTGATGCTGTTGTATTCCTCTTTGAGGTGCATCGAATGAGCCAGGGGAAGAGACGGATACTTATTCTTGAAATTTCTTGTACATTCTACAACATTCTAGAAAGTTCTTGAAAATTCTTGAAAGTTCAATAAAATTCTCTATCAGCTACTCAGCACTGAATCTACCTGGAATCTTCTGGAAAATGGGCAAATTTGAAAATTTCATTACCCAGGTCACAAAAGCAAAGTTTGAAGAGAAGAATGCGTCTTTTCCATTTACTTTAGGCATAAGCAATTGGAAAATAACACTTTCTGTCCAGAAACAAGAAAAAGTAAAAATGATATTATTTTTCCAAAAGTTCTTTCATCGTAATTTAAATACAGCTGCCAACCTTATCACATTACTTCTGTCAACAAATCTGAAGAAACGCTGAAGAGACGCTGTAAGCTCGTGTAACTTGTGAGTGAACCTGTTCTGAACTTTGCTCTCTTTTAAACAAATATTTTCTAACCTGTTTTGGTGTTTGATCTAGGTATAACAGACACTTCACAATTGACGGTTCGCCAAACGATAGATTTACTAATTTCTATGGAAATTAAACCTGAATTCCAAAATTTGTACAAATTAAGTCGTAAAATCTTCCTTTTTGCTACATGAATACATAAAATGTTTTATCGTTTAAGTCTAACAAACATGAAATTTGTCCCTCTACGGTTTCATTCGTAGCTATAATTTTAACTCACTGAGTTCAGAAGAAAAACAGAATTTACAAAACTACGTAGTCACAAACCTTTGAAACTCAGCAGATAGCCCGATGTGGCTTTGTTATAAAAACACAAATATACACGAACCTTCAAAAGCATTATATCAGTGGAAAAGACACTGAAATTTAGTGTATCGAGTTTATTAAAATTTCATTGTAAACATTAGCAACGAGAGAGAGCAATTTGATTTTTTCTTATTCATGTTAACATGTGACGTAAGCAGTTTAATGACCAACCAACCAACGATTCTCATCTGAAAACGCGTAATAATCGGGCGCTCAGATTGGAATGTTTGTTTACTTGTTTTGAATTTCGAGCAAAACTACAAGAGGGCCACCTGCGCTAACTTAGCAGTGTAAGACGAGAGGGAAGGCAGCTACTCATCGTTACCCACCGCCAACTGTTGGGCTACTCTTTTATCAACAAATGGTGGGATTGACCAACACATTATAATGCCCCCACGGCTGAAGGGGAGAGCATGTTTGGTGTAACAGGGAGCGGAAAATTTGATGGAAAGTAGTTTTCTGCTCCTGGCTGAGCTTAAGTAGGCTATTGTTTAAGCTTCTACATATGCGTGAGTGTGTTTGTGTTATGTATGTGTATATATATGTGTAAGTGTGTGCAATACGCTCGTTACTTTATACGGAAACTGAAGCTATTAAATCGTTAACTAAACATTACTTTTTTGCAAATGTTTATACCATCTACTCAATTTTATCACGCAGGTATATAACAATATATATATATAACATGATAATTCAACTTTAACATTGTAAAACATGTGTTATTAGCACATACAGATGTTGTTCACAACAACCTTCCTTATTGTTGTATTTTAAAAGCACCCTAACATCATTGATACTTCATGGTCGTAAGCAGAGTGAAAGAACTAGTGTTTGCATACGTAAATAAAATATCCTATGTGTTACCTCTTTCTTTTTAAAAAGGTAGCGTTGCACCATGCATGCACCAAACGCTTCCGGGTTCGAATCCCCGTCATACCAAACATGTTCGCTCTTTCAGCCGTGGGGGCGTTATAATGTGACGGTCAATCCCACTATTCGTTGGTTAAAAAATAGCCCAAGAGTTGGCGGTTGGTGGTGATGACTTGTTGCCTTCCCTCTAGTCTCACACTGATAAATTAGGGACGGCTAACGCAGATAGTCCTCGTGTAGCTTTGCGCGAAATTCAAAGATAAAGAAACCAAAAACTTTGATTCTGAAAGCTGCTTTGGTTTTAAATAAAATCGTAAGATTTTGAAATTAAAGCATATGTGAAGTAATTGTCATCTTTGTATGCTATAAATAAGCTTATGACGCTAAAAAGCTGGATTCGATACCCGTGATTTGCACAGCACAAATAGCCCTTTGTCTGTTTTCGTGTTTCACTACAAACGAAAATTATGATTAACAAACATACTAATATTTATATATTTTTATAAACTTTAATAAAATAAAAACACGTAAGCTAATATGTAATAATACTTGATGTATACCTTCTTATACTGAATGCAGAGTTTCAAGTGCTTGTATACAATATGTATTCGGAACAAATTAAACGTATATACAGTAATTCCATACACCATATAATCGCAGTTATACCACAAACATTATTCTGTTCGCTTATCAAAAGTCCACTTAAGCCTGGGCTCGGCATAACCAGGTGATTAAGGCATTCGACTCGTAATCTGAGGGTCGCGGGTTCGAATCCCTGTAACACTAAACATGCTCTCCATTTCAGCCATGGGGGCGTTATAATGTGACGGTCAATCTCATTATTCGTTGGTAAAAGAGTAGCCCAAGAGTTGGCGGTGGGTGGTTATAACTAGCTGCCTTCCCTCTAGTTTTACACTGCTAAGTTAGGAACGGCTAGCGCAGATAACGCTCGAGTAGCTTTGCGCGAAATTCAAAAACAAACAAACAATTAATAGGAGGCTTTATAAGTAGTAAACTTGAGATAGGAAGTAGGTCACCTTAAGCATACGAGGTCTTTGAACAAACTTACACCATGTACTGTTTGTCTATTTGATTGTATCTCAGTCTCTTTATTTTGTAGTATGCAGACATACCATGCACATCCTATTTCGTTATCTTATATATAGAAGCTGGCATAAATTTCTTGCATATTGAGCACTTAGGATTAACAAAGTTGCTGTCAGTGCAAAGCTACAATATAGGCTATGTACACTCTATCCACTGAGCTGAATTGTACTCTTGATTTTAATATTGTAAATCTGGTGACTTAAGTTGGCGAACCTGTAGAAAATCAGTCAAAGTAATCATTAAGTTCCTCTTGCCCTAGGTACTCACGAAACTGGGGCATCCAGTTGAGGTATTATATATACTTTCTCATAGGCAAGATGGATAAAGAGCTATTGTTCTGTTGTTGTTTTTTATTTTAGAAGCTGACACATTTATGAAAAAAAAAGTTTATTCAATACTCTGTCCCCGATCTGAGAGAAGTTCCACAGACACTTCAGACCTTGAAACGAACTCACTGACGAGTTTCCTTTCTACAACTTCTGCTCCTGGTCAGAGGCATTACAGGCTTTTCACCATTTGATGAAATAGTCCATTATAATCATAATGAATTCATTCCCACTGTTATTTTATGATAAAGGAAAAGGTACATCAACAACAACTCTCTTGAGTAGTGCTCCAACTTAACACTATTGTAGCTGTTTTTGTGGATCCTCTTGCTCACAGTATACCTTATAAAAGTTTGCACCAAATCTATACATATGCCCAGTCTGTACTCGCTCGAAGAATTCTTTTACTTTCTAAAGTGTCTAGCTATCGTAGAGATGATCAAGTGTTTCATGATAGAGACCACAGAAGCGCCAGTTGTAGTCGTTATTTCTGTCCACTGGTATCTTTCCATTTCTGACACAACAAGCACTCTCGTACGCACAATGAATTATATTATTCTTTACTCAATGAATAACAGGTTTAAAATCACACCTTTTGCCTGAACAGCTCAATTTCAGTGTTGGATCACATTAGCTCTTCATTGAAATTGATAGAGTTCACATCTTAGACTTCCGTTTTGTGCTTTATGTTGGTAATCTTTACCATTTTGTGTCTTCCTCTTACACACCTCTTGTAAGCAAGGTAGTAAGCTTGTGAAGGTTTGAAACTAAACATTCTGCATCTTGCCTCAAAGGTAACTATTTATGATATTCTATCATGTGGAAGTAATGAAAGTATTTTCCTGACTATGCCAGTCAAATAAGATGAGGAAACATCTGAATAAGAAATACTGAATAACTCTAATAGTCTGTTAAGGAATTAGTGTCAGCATTCTGATCACTTTGGTGAAGATTAACTGTCAGACTAAAGACTAGAATAATCACCTGGCTGAAGAATTAATAACTGGAAGGAAGTGACATTCCATGTTTTCTAAGCTATCAAATGATAATATTCACTCTACAGTCTAGGTATGAGGTTTTGTGACCTCCAGTTGGTTACTAATGGTCAGTCACTGATTGTAAAAAAGTAGTGTTTATTGTTTTTCAAGCTACTAAATATTTGCTATATAATTAATGTGCTACACTGATTGACAGCTACTTGAGTATTATCAAAGTTAGGGCAGTTTGTTGAAGGACTGAAGGGACGTTGCAAACCTTACATTCTGAAATATCAAATAGAATTCAACTGTAAGATAACTGCCGGATATTGAAGGATAACTGTCTAATTACCACTCAGCTGGGATAGCTGGGGTCAGTAGGTGTAGAATATCGCAGTTTGCATAACAGAAAATGTTGCAATCCTAATTTCTGGATTTTTAAGCAATATTTTACAACAAAATGGTCCTCGGAAATTTGTAAGAACCATTCATCCTATCCATGGAGCAACATGTAATACTCACTGCACCAAGTGTATAAATTAGTTGCCATGAGTCAAAGTGAAAGAAATAATTTTATTGACTTTTCTTGTATGTACGTTTTAGGTCGAGTGAAATAAATGGATTGACTTTCATCTGGAAATATAACCTCTTGATTGTATCAACCACTAATGTTAATAGTCATCTAGGACATTAAATATATTTTACTGTGAATTATTAGTTGCTCCGAGTGTTTATTGATTTTAAACCTGACTGGAATAATTTTATATGCAAAGTCTGTGTTTGACTTACTTCTACTAAGGTTGACAAAATATTTTGAATAAAACGGTTCCCAAATGGCAGCACGTTATAACCACATAACTACTCAGACATTTCTAACAGCTGTAATCTACATATGTTACCAATGTTCTGGCTCTCTGTCTACAAATGTAGTTAACAATGTGTAATGTTAAAATATACTTATATATCAATATACGTTTATGAATAAATATATACGTACGATGTTGCACACGGTTTCGAAATTTACATAAAGTCATTCACAAGTGTTTCATAACACAAATTAATCATTTATTGGAAATGCTTCATTTAAGAAACATTTGAAAACAAGTATTGGATCTAGCTATTAACTCCTTTAGGTATGAAGTTAAATATGGTTATTCATCTATGAAACATTATTTGAGTATACAGTTTATCTAATATTTTCATTGACGTTGGAGAGAAAACGGTTCAAGTTTGAAATATTTAACAGGCAGTGATTTTTAATGGAAGTGATGAGAAAAATAACCAGACTCATGCTATGCTCGCACAATAACACAATTTAACGTGTTGTTTCATCAGCATTAGCAAATAATAATTCACTTGCATCAAATTGGCATTCCCGAGTAGAGGGAACCATGTGCCAAAAGTGAAATTCACAAACAATAGCTTGTATTATATGAAAGGTAAGCTTGATGTACCTCATGTTTTATTTGGCTATGATTGAATGTTTTGAGAAATACACACTTTTATTAATCTTTCCTTTACGTTATTTCTGTATAAAGTGTAGCTGAAATGTATGACGTACAGACTCTAAGTGAAGAGGCGGAAGCAAGAGGAACATCTATGTGGTGTTGCTTTGTAATTGCTTTTAGCCTTTGAGACATTGGTATCAATGCACTTCGAAGAACAGACACTTTATATCAGCACCTACATGGTTTTTACCTCTGTAGAGTCTTCAGTCTTGACTTCATTTTCTTCCTAATGAATCCAGTTTCTGTTTGCATAACTACCAAAGAATATGGAAAAGAATGTGGTTGAGTTACAGTGTAACTGTGAGATGCTGTCATGACAATGTCAAGCATGAGACCCAATGAAGTGTGAAAAGTGGAAAAATCATAGATGAAAATAAATGTTCCACATGCAATATACACACGAGTACACACAAGATCCTTAAGGAATGTCACTTGATCAGAAGAATAGTTTTCAGCATTCTGTTCCAAAGGTAAATTGAACAAAGAATTGTGGAAAATTCGACTGACCCTGCATTTCAATCCTAATATATAGTTGGTATTTTCGTTATTCTTGCATTAACCACTAATGGAATGACCCTAAAGCCCCGTGGAACCACCATAACCAACTGCAAACAAGTCAATTACCACCAAGCCACTGATGGAGGGTCCTGTATATTAATACTATTCAACCAGTGATTATGTCCCATGAGGTTAACCCCGTCTCAATGAAACCAGAATCACTCAATATGTCTGCACATCCAATGGGACTACTACATTCTTTGGTCATATAAAACCTTCTTGAAGCTAAAGTATTTGAAGAGGTACACTAGCAAACACTTTCAAATCAGTAGTGGACACAACCACAAGAAACTTTGGTGTCAACGCGAGTGCTTCGATGTCAAAAGTTGAGCAGACTCTTAACTGGTCTGGACTTAGAATTTGTTGTTGACCTCTGCATCCTAAGCAATATGACAGAGCATCATACTTCAGGATATAGAGGTTTTAAAGTGCCAGTATCAAGGTCAAGCTGCCAGATGGAGGAAGTATCAGCACTTTAAAACCCAGGAGGAAGGCCATCTGTTAAAGCACTGGTTGCCTACTAGCGAACTAGAGAAACACTTTTTTTCTTATAGCAAAGCCAAATCGAGCTATCTGCTGAGTCCACCGAGAGGAAGTGAACCCCTGGTTTTAGCGTTGTAACTCTGTACCAGTAGGGTACAGATGAAGAGTAGCACCTTCTCTGGGGTGAACTGACACAGCCTGTTTTTTGTTTGTTTTTACCTTCAAGCAAAGCACGAGGGCTATCTGCGCTAGCCGTCTTTAATTTAGCAGTGTAAGAATAGAGGGAAGGCAGCTAGTCATTACCACCCACCGCCAACTCTTGGGGTTACTCTTTTACCAACGAATAGTGGGATTGACTATCACTTTAACGCCCCCACGGCTGAAAGGGTGAAAATGTTTGATGTGACGGGGAGTTCGAACCGGCGACCCTCAGATTACGAGTCAAGCGTTCTAATTACCTGGCGATGCCGAGCCTTTTGGAGCTGATAATACGGAACTTTTTT